>NC_082401.1:23188269-23190769 GCF_031168955.1 Gadus macrocephalus
GCCTTGCCCCCGCCGCGCCGGTTGGTGACGGCCACGTGCACGAACAGGCTGGCGTGGGGCAGGGGGTCTCCCGCCAGCCCCAGCAGGGAGACGCTGCGGTAGCCCGGCTGGAGGCACTCGAAGGCCACGCTGTACTGGCCGATGAAGTCGTCACCGATGTAGTCGTCGTCCAGCACCACGAAGCGCAGCAGAGCCAGCTCCGGCATGTTCACCTGGAACGGAACAAAGGGGGCGCTGCTCAGCGAGAAGCTACAGTGACAGTGTATACTGTAGACACTCTCTCTGTCTCTCTCTCTTATATTGTATTGGACCAATCCCCCTCGATTTCACTCTCTCTCTCTCTCTTATATTGTTTCTGACCTTTCTCTCTTAAGTTCTCTCCCTCTCTCTCTTATATTGTTTTTGACCCTTTCTCTCTCTCAACTTCTCATTCCCTCTCTCATTTCTCTCTCTCTTAAATATATTGTATTGTCTCATGGACACACAATCAATCTTGTTCTGACATTTTCCCTTCCTCTGATTCACACAAAACGACTCAACTTCTCTCTCTCTCTCTCTCTCTCTCTCTCTCTCTCTCTCTCTCTCTCTCTCTCTCTCTCTCTCTCTCTCTCTCTCTTCAGGGTGGTCTTAATGAATTCCCGGAGGCTGTGATTCAAGACAATGCTTCTAACCTCCATAACGGCTTCCCATTAAAAAGTAGTCCATCTCAACCACTTTAAACACTTTTTTAACGGCTGTGTTATTAATAGCCGTCATAAAATGACGCTCCTCTTAAGGCCTCCCTTGATTGTAATACGTACATATTCTCTTAAACGTCTGCAATATCACCTTCAGACGCCTCGCTCGTCGTTATTATAGCCCATTATCGGAGACACAAATGGAGTTAAAACAAACTGTCCTAAGCTTCAACAATGCATGAGGAGATTCAATCTTCAATATGCATCATTAGATGAACATGACAAGCATGACAACCTTAAATGCTCAGATATTTTATTACGGCGCCAGCAACATTCAAGTCATTCTGGCGTCTTGCATGTTAAATACATAACACTTGAGAGGGTCCAGGAAATGCCCAGATGGGGTGTGAGGGTGTGTTCTACATAGTGCCATAGTTTGAGTGGATGAAACACATATCAATGGACAGTCCATCATCGTTTTGGAACATGAAGTGAAAAATTCTCAGTCACAGTTATCTGTGGAACTACAACCGTTGAAACAGCTTGTGAATGTGTGAATGTGGTGACTTTAACGTTAGCTACTGCAAACGAACAGAAGAGAGTGGGAATTGACTCACAAAAGTTAATAGGACAGCAACAGTATCCTGGACCCGACCCTTTCCTTTGATCCCCATGTCCGCTCCATTGTCAAGACCGCCTACTTCCATCTCCGCCACATCGCCAAAATCAGACACTGCCTGTCCCCCCCTGCAGCTGAATCCCTTATCCAGGCCTTCATCTTGTCCCGTCTAGACTACTGCAACTCCCTCCTCGCTGGCATCCCCTCTCATCCCCTCCATAGACTCCAAATGGTCCAAAACTCTGCCGCTCGCCTCCTCGCTCACACCCGGTCTCGTGAACACATCACTCCCGTTCTCTACACTCTCCACTGGCTCCCCATCAAACAACGTATCAATTTCAAAATGCTCCTCCTGACTTTCAAAGCTCTCCACCACCTGGCCCCACCCTACCTGTCCGACCTCCTCATCCCCCATCGCCCCTCCCCAACCCTCCCATCCTCCTCCACTCTCACTCTGACCGTCCGACCATCCAAACTTAACCCTTCTATGACGGAGCCTTCTCCCGACAGCACCCTGACGATGGAACGCCGCAACCTGTCCGCGACTCGCCCTCGCTTCCCAAGCCTTTGACCTCCCCTACCCATAACCACCTCCATCCCTCTCTATTTTCACACTCCACCTTGCTTCTGTTCTCTGTTGTGCGGTCTTCCGCTTGTTCCCCCTGATTGTCATCACCCTTTTTGTGTTTTTGTCACTGTAAGCATCTTTGGGTCATTGAAAAGCGCGATACAAAATAAATGAATTATTATTATTATTATTATTATTATTATTAACACTGCTTGCGTGGTGTTCCAGACTGATATCAATTGAATGCTGCAGAAAGCGGTCTCTGTGTCTTGTTGTAAAGTTAAAACAAGACATATCCTATAAACCTGAGCGGGCTGTGGGGACATGTGCCCAGAGGGATGGCGTTCATGAGAGTCGAGAGAAGAGAGCAGCTTAACATTACTGCAAAAGTATTTTTTTAAAGTTGAAACATTCTCTTCTAAAATCACGCCTTTAAAGGAAGATGTCTTGAGCAACACACAAACGCTTACGTACACACACAGACAGACACAAACACACACATACACAGACACACAAACACACCAATACGCTCATACATGCATACAAACAACCACATATGCACACACTCACGTCCACCCAAACATCGAAAGAAGTACAAACAAAAACCAACATATAATGATACACTGAGCAAATTAG
>NC_082401.1:23195769-23198269 GCF_031168955.1 Gadus macrocephalus
TTTCATAAACAGTAGTTACACAGCATCTAAAAATATATATATAGAAAGTATTAGCATGGTTCCTCGTCCCTCCGAGAGGACCTCTAGCCAGCCTTAACCTTATCAGCCGGCCTGATTTGTTCCTGAGTCATTCTATCTTCAACATGTGACATCTTTATCGATATCTCTACGATCTGCAGCTTTCAACATACTGATGGAAACGACTGCGGTTCACACCACAGACGTGTCTCAACGGTCACCCGACGGACCCCCAACGGTCACCCGACGGACCCCTCAACGGTCACCCGACGGACCCCCCAACGGTCACCCGACGGACCCCCCAACGGTCACCCGACGGACCCCTCAACGGTCACCCGACGGACCCCCCAACGGTCACCCGACGGACCCCTCAACGGTCACCCGACGGACCCCCCAACGGTCACCCGACGGACCCCCCAACGGTCACCCGACGGACCCCCCAACGGTCACCCGACGGACCCCTCAACGGTCACCCGACGGACCCCCCAACGGTCACCCGACGGACCCCCACCTTGGCTTCCTTGATGCCGGGGCAGAGCTTGCAGATGGCAGCCACCGCCACGTTCTCCGTGACCACGCCGTTGCCGTCGGCGTCCACCTGGGCGAACTCGGCCGCCAGCCACTCGCTCCTCATCCTGCTGCCGGGGCTGCCCTCCACCACGTAGCCCCCCATCTCGCCCAGGCCGGCCCCGGGGCCCCCGACGATGGAGGGGTGGGCCACCAGGAAGCGCAGGCCCGTCACCCAGATGTTGGCCACGTCGGCCGACAGCGCCACCAGGTCCAGGGACTGGAGAGCCAAGAGGATGGGAGACTGTGTTCTAACTTCATACGTCTTGTTGGTCAGAACTTACTTTTAGTTTTTTACGTTTGTTGGACGACAATACAGTATTATTATTATTATTATTATAATTATTATTATACCCATTATTATAGATGGATGGATGGAGTGATGGATGGAGTGATGGATGGATGGATGGATGGATGGATGGATGGATGGATGGAGTGATGGATGGATGGATGGATGGATGGATGGATGGATGGATGGATGGATGGAGGGATGGATGGCTTAAGGGTTAGGCGTAGATCGGGCCAGTAGTGATCAGTGGATGGATAAACACACAGACAAACTGATGTCTTGCTATTGCATGGATGTGGCATTGCCCACTACTGCAATACAGCCTTGCTTCATCAGACAACACACCTGGTCCCTGCCACTATGTCCCGCCCACCTCACCTGGTACTCGTCCCCGTGGATGATGGAGAAGGCCGCCTCCTCGGCCAGGTGTTCGGACAGAGGCCCGTTGTGGAGGAAGGTCTCGGTGCTCTTGCCGGTGCGGACCTCGCGGATGCAGGAGATGTCCAGGCGCGCCCGGTCCCCGTCCTTCTTGGAAGGCTCCCAGCGCAGGCAGCTCAGGTCCGGGTCCAGGGTGAAGAAGCGGCAGTAGACCCTGGAGTTGGGCCGCACCTTCTTCAGCTCGCAGCCGCCCTGCATGAAGGCCAGGCAGTCCGAGGAGCTGCTGACCTGGGGGGAGAAGGACCACGAGGAGGACCA
The DNA here is from genome assembly GCF_031168955.1 of Gadus macrocephalus. Taxonomy (NCBI): domain Eukaryota; kingdom Metazoa; phylum Chordata; class Actinopteri; order Gadiformes; family Gadidae; genus Gadus; species Gadus macrocephalus. The sequence continues at coordinate 23,197,340 of NC_082401.1, forward strand.
ATCAACGAGGAGAACGGGTTGTTCAAGGCTTCTAGTTGGTCTGACCTGGGGACTGGGGGGGTCACCTTCTTCTCAGAGGGCATGCTGCTGAAGGACACCGTCTTCTTTCTCCCAGCCCCCATCTTCTGCACCGAAGGATCCTGGGAAAACAGCAGTTTGAGATCTTTGAATAACATTTTTTGCTGTGGAAACCTTGAACTAAGGAGCGTTATTTTATTTTGTTCAAAACCACTTAACCAGGCAGCATTGACCTTTAAAAGATTTTGAAAAAAATAAGTTGAGTCATGAGTCATTTATAGTCTCACATGATTTGGTTCTGGAGCATTACCTATTTTCAGAGTAAGCAGATGTGAAGCACAAATAAAGCATGTTCTTACAAAGACAAGTATACAGCTGTTATTTTGTTGTCTCTCTCTCCATCCTCCTGTCAGGGAGTTTAAAGTCTCGGCCCTCACCCAAGGCTTATTTTAGTATGGACTCATTGTTCCAAGCTTCGCTGAAGAATGGATTATTTGAAACCTCATTTCCTTTCATCTATCAGGTATTGGTTGCCAGTCATCGGACTGACAAGCTAGCCCTAGAGACTAGACATAGACACACATGAAAAACACACACAAACATACACACCATGTGCATGAACACACAGACATGCTGCGTGTCCGTAGCTAAGCTCATAGTCCACCAGCTAGACGACATATTGATTGACAGCTGTGGTTAGACTGAGACAAGAGGTTAGAATATCAAAGCTATGTTGCATTTATATGTTTCAACACACTGGGTTTTTTCAGTTGTATATACGTCTTACCATCCTCAAATTTTTTAATGTAATGATTCAATGGCTTAAACATCTTTTAGTAATGTCTTATTGACTGTGTATTTGCCATCGTATTCGTATGCTAAAAAACACAATGAAATTCAATTTGGCTCTAA
>NC_082401.1:23204429-23303860 GCF_031168955.1 Gadus macrocephalus
CATCCCATACAAACATTTCAACAACCTCAGCCGTCTGTCTTTGGTGCTGTTTTTCTCTGTAAACACACACACACACACACACACCCACACACACACACACACACACACACACACACACACACACACACACACACACACACACACACACACACACACACACACACACACACACACACACACACACACACACACACACACACACACACACACACACACACACACACACAAACACACACACACACACACATATATATATATAAATATATATGCACGTGCACACACACAGACACAGAAACACACACAGACAAAAATGCAAGCACACACTCAAACACACATAACTTGTAAACAGTCCCACGTAGCATGCTAGAGCTGGCTCCCTCTGTTTATAATATTAAGTCATTTCATTGGACAATAGGAAAACATATTGCAGTAGCTTGTTGAAGCCATCCTCCATTATTTACACCAACATTAATCATCTGTGGCAGATGGGAGGAACCTTTTAGTAGTTTAGAAAGTAGATTTGACCAGGGTCAGCCAATAACATTCCTCTCCCTGGGTGGTCAATCAAGACGTGGACACTGGTTTGCTCGTTCACGCGTATTCGCGCCCACACCCGATGGTGTTTTTTGCTTCAAAGCTGTGTGTCCATTGCGTCCACCATCCCTCCAAAAATCACAGAAGCAGAGGTGGCCTGGACGCTTCTTGCGTGCCCCAGTGAAAAAACGACCTCTGTCTGGCTCTGTCTGGTTCGGGACAGACCACCATATCAGGTTATCTCTGCCAATGGTGGCTTGGCTGGACAACCAACTTGTTTTTCTCATTTTTTTCCCACCGAATGTAAAAACCTTCCAATCCTAGCTCACCCCTTCTACATTCCTCTGTGTGTGTGTGTGTGTGTGTGTGTGTGTGTGTGTGTGTGTGTGTGTGTGTGTGTGTGTGTGTGTGTGTGTGTGTGTGTGTGTGTGTGTGTGTGTGTGTGTGTGTGTGCGTGCGTGCGTGCGTGCGTGCGTGCGTGCGTGCGTGCGTGCGTGCGTGCGTGCGTGCGTGCGTGCGTGCGTGCGTGCGTGCGTGCGTGCGTGCGTGCGTGCGTGCGTGCGTGCGTGCGTGCGTGCGTGCGTGCGTGCGTGCGTGCGTGCGAGTTCACATGATGCATCTGGGTGTGTGGGGGGGGGGGGTTTGTGTGTGTGTGGGTGTCCGTGTGTGTGTGTGTGTGTGTGTGTGTGTGTGTGTGTGTGTGTGTGTGTGTGTGTGTGTGTGTGTGTGTGAGAATTCACATGCTTGCATCTATGTGTGTGTGGGTGGGGGGGGTTTGTGTGTGTGGGTGTGTTTGTGTGGGTGTGTGTGTGTGTGTGTATGTATGTGTTTGTGTGGGGGGGGTTGTGTGTGTGTGTTTGTGTGCGCATGTGTGTGCGTGTGTGTCTGAATGTATGTGTGTGTTGGATGCCAGGTGTATAAGGGAGTGAGATGTCTTCTTGAGAGAATATCTCTCTTCTTCCTGTTGGTCGCCACAGCACCAGACTTCATTTCACTTGTTTCTCACTCTCCCTTTGATATCTGTTGCTGTTTCCCATCTACAGTCTCCTATCTCTTCCTCCCCCTTCCTCCGTTTACCCCATCCCCCCCCCCCCCCCCCACAAACACACACACACACACACACACTCATCCCCCTTTCTCTCACCGCTGGGTCAAAGTGGCAGCTTCTCACACCTGCTGCTGAAAAACACTCTGTGCTCACTATCTGGTTTTTCCATATGGAAGAATCAAAAGCACTCTGTGTTTTGTCCTGTGTTCGTGCCAGACAGTATTCTTTCCTATGTTATGTAAAAAGACAAACAAGGCTATAAGATATATTCAGCACTGTAGATGTAACTGTAATGTTTGGGATTGCATCGTGGTATCGAATACATCGGGGAGTAGATCATTTGGACTTCTAAGGTAAATAACTAAAATGTGGTATTCTGTAAACATTAATGCTAAAAATAATTTACCATTTACATTTCAGGTTTTTTGGTGACACATAAACATCAAAGACACATCAAAAGTATCAGATGATTGAAGAGAAAAAAAGATTTCGGTTTCATATGACCTTATTTAAGTTGGTAGTAAAATGGAAGCAATAATATGCAAGATAGCATAGATCAAAGAATCCAATTTAAATCCATACTTCAAAAGAAAAAAAAATGTTCTCGTGGTCAGCACTAGATGGCGCCTTTGGGACTTGAATGACTTGACAATGTAGGCCTTTTATGTGTCAAGTTGATTTTCATTCATCCGCATACAAACGGCTGAACGAAACTTCGTTTCACACAGTCCAAGGTGCACAGTACAAAAGCAACAGTCACTGAACACCATATACAGCAAAACGTACATTTTAAATACAATAAACAAAACTACCAGATGGGCCCATGGAATGGGCTGTCGTTTGAAATACGATGTGCGCACTGGCATACATGAACACCCGTGAACCGGGTTGAACTTAGAATATAGGCCTACCCTACAAAAACAATAAAACAATCAAACAATCAGACATTTTCTTACCTTTTAAAAATGTAATTCTACCAAAGAGGGAGGCAGACTATTGTTGAGCAATTATTATTTAATAATTATCAACTCTCTTTTCTCAGTGACATAATAGTTAAAACTCCCCTTCTAACTGCTGTGAAACATGTTCAATTGTTAGAAACAAAATCCTGTATGCGGTAGACTAATAGATTCCTAAAAGGAAGAGGAGACAAGAGAGGAAGACATTGCTTGGTCTCCGGGTCACCAAATAATGTTTATTATGTACTACTCCTGTATAAACTGTCCTATTCCTTCCTATGTGTTCCTTCCTCTGATCGGCTCTGTGCTCAGCCAAACAGCGGCAGGGATTTCCTTCCCATGGTGCTAATGAACTGGACTGGCATTCTGCCAGAGCCATCTCCAACCTCTAGCCTGTGTTTACCTTCAAAACTCTCAGCAATGTAGACATGTACAAGCACTGTACACTGAGCACATCCATACATTAGCTCTTCATGTATTATGCAGTCTCATCATCAGCACTTGAGATTAGTTTGCTCAAAAGGCCCAGACACAGACAGGGCCTGCTGGGCTGTTATTGCATACCAGCGGAAGGCCGAAGGTGTTAGAAGTAGAAAGGGTTAAAGAGAACAGAATGGAAGCCAGCAAGTGTTGTGATTGAACAGCTGGCCAGGGGGAAGTCTCCTTTGCAGCGTCTCACGACACACAAAAATAGAAACACACACCACCAAACTGTGTGCACTGCCAGGCTTTTCCCTAATTATCCTCTTTCCATTTCGCTTGTAATATTGTATTTTGCGCTCTCTTTCACTCACTCACTCACTCACTCACTCACTCACTCACTCACTCACTCACTCACTCACTCACTCACTCACTATCTCGCTCTCTAAACCTCTCTCTCTCACAAACTCATTCTCTTGCTCTCTCTTCCTCCCCTCTCTCTTCCTCGCCTCTGTTTTTCTCTCTCCTCCACTCGCTCCTCCCTCTCCTCTCTCTCTCTCTCTCTCTCTCTCTCTCTCTCTCTCTCTCTCTCTCTCTCTCTTCTCTCTCTCTCTCTCTCTCTCTCTCTCTCTCTCTCTCTCTCTCTCTCTCTCTCATGGAGTCACAAGCACTCTCTATCAAGCCACCAGTTTGTTAAAATAAGTGTTCTTACAGAACACATTTACATGTTTTGTCTAAGATTGTGTGTCATGTGGTGGAAGTGATTTCCAATCACTTGTCATTTCAATTTCAATGGCCGTCAATGCAGCATGCAGTGGAGAATTAAATTGTATGAAAACGTGTATGTGTTTGGGTGTGGGTGTGTGTGTGTGTGTGTGTGTGTGTGTGTGTGTGTGTGTGTGTGTGTGTGTGTGTGTGTGTGTGTGTGTGTGTGTGTGTGTGTGTGTGTGTGTGTGTGTGTACCAGGCAGCACCTGGAGATTTCTGTATATGGGTATGCAGCTGCCACTGTTGGCCATGCTTGAGATGTCACTCTAACCCTTCCATCCTCCACAACACTTTGAATGCATTAATGTATGTGTGTACATGTGTGTGTGAGTGTGTGTGTGTGTGTGTGTGTGTGTGTGTGTGTGTGTGTGTGTGTGTGTGTGTGTGTGTGTGTGTGTGTGTGTGTGTGTGTGTGTGTGTGGGGGGGGGGGGGGGGTTGGTCTGTGTGTGTGTGTGTGTGTGTGTGCGTGTGTGTGTGTGGGGGGGGGGGGGGGTTGGTCTGTGTGTGTGTGTGTGTGTGTGTGTGTGTGTGTGTGTGTGTGTGTGTGTGTGTTATTTTGTTAGAGTGTGTGAGTGTTTTTCTGTGTATGTGTGTGTGTCCAGTAAAAAGTCAAAATTAAAATATCTCAAGATATAATACTTCATACTCACCCATGACAAATACATTCTATAAACATGTATAGCTCCCCATTTGTGTCTGAAAGACATTCGTTTTTGTCCGCCTATCTCTACGGTCAATTCACGGCTGACCTGTTAAATTAGGGAGTTTGGAAGGTGTGTGTGTGTGTGTGTGTGTGTGTGTGTGTGTGTGTGTGTGTGTGTGTGTGTGTGTGTGTGTGTGTGTGTGTGTGTGTGTGTGTGTGTGTGTGTGTGTGTGTGTGTGTGTGTGTTGAGAAGGGAGGCTGTCAGAGTGATTAAGTCGATCTCATTTGTGTTTCAGCGAGGGGTCCACTTCCTCCTCACACTGTCCTGGATATAGAGAGGCTGTTGCAGTAGTAGTAGTAGTAGTAGTAGTAGTAGTAGTAGTAGTAGTAGTAGTAGTAGCATTACAGCTACTGGAATTGTTTGGACTCAAGTCTTTAGGGACTGACTCAAATTCGACACAATTGCGTGATTGCATGCTCTAAAATAAAATACAGCTAACTTACAATATGTTCGATTTACCACGAGCGTTTTAAAGGAGTACTGCAGTCCAAATCCATAATATTGGAGAGTTGTCTCCGCTCCTCCCCGACCTCGAAGCATACGCGGTTGCCAGGTTGAAGACACGAGACGTACTAGAGCGCAAGACGAGATGAGCGCAACATTATATTTGGAGACGAGTGCAATTATTATATTTGTTTATTATGTTTTGCAAGTTATACACCAGCTCACATGACATCCTCTTGAAGTCGATCTGGGCTCTAAGCTGTCTCCCTTTCAAGAAAATACTGACTGTTATCAGAGAGGCCATTGTTTCGATTCAGCATGATTGCTTAATCTCATCAGTGTATAATTTATTACAGACAATTTGTTACATATTTTATCTTTAAACAAACATCTCTGAGGGGGTTTCTGAATGAAAAAAATCAGTAGACCTACATTAGACCTAGGACCAATGGATTGATTAATCGATTTGTTGATCGAGTGATTGATTGATTGCTTGTTTGATTGATTGATTGATTGTTTGTTCGATTGAATGAATGTTGATGAACTTGCCATTAAAATAATCACTTCACAAAAGATGTATCAATGAATATTAAGCTATAATAAACACATAGAAAAAAAGGCATGGTTAATGTTATGCCATAGTATAAGCGGTCGTGTTTTGTTTTATAATGGCTTGTTGATTTTAAAATTGCTTTGTTTATTTTGAAAAAAAAAATCAGTGAGCCAAAGATGAAATAATAAATTTATACAAATTAAGTTAATGCATAATAAAGATTTCAAATTCTTCTAAATACGAGCCTACTAACCGCTTAATGTGATAACAGGCTTTTTGCGATTTGCTCCCCAAATCACTCCCATCCCCGGGGTTCCTCCCACTTCCCTCCCTCATGAACACAGCCACGCTTTCAGCACTGCTTCTTTCTGTATTCAAAATCGCTCAAATCTGGACCGGATTTAGCTCTTAGGCTACTGTGCACCAGAAACGCCGTTTCGTTCATTACGGTAAATTAATCGGGGGTTGTATTCAGGAGCCTTCCCAAAACGCGCTGTGGACCCAACTATCTAACTTCTACCCAAAAGTTTTTTCAAAGGAATTTGGTTCATGTTTCAGCCGCGCAAAGACTGGACGGAAACATAATTTCACGTCTGCCATGGAGCTACATTTGACTCATAAGTAAAAGCGTTTTTTGTTTGGCATCAGTGGTGATTGTCGGCAGCCACTGGAAAGGATTTACAGAGAATGGAGCGGTCCCGTTAACTTGATCGCTTTGGCAGAGCTCTGTGCCAGAACGGACTCCTGTTGTGCTCCTACTGTGCAGTTGTGTGTGTGCTGGACATCCCGCCACGGAAGCTATGGGCTGCGGGTTAAGAAAACTAGAGGACCCGGAGGACAGCAGCCCCGGAAAGATCTACTCCACTTTGAAGAGACCGCAAGTCGAGACCAAAACAGACACCGTGTTCGAGTATGTGCTCCTCGACTTCAGTCTGGAAGGTAAACCATGATCATATTTATTAAAATGTTATATTTTGCATTGTCTAGTTGGACTTCTGAGACGTGAACACGGTAAACTAACTCTGCCCTTTTAAATCTATATTCTTCAGGGTATGAAAATACATTGTTTTGTTCTTAAATCACTTTTCCCAAATGTGACTTACTGCAGGTACATACTATATATCCTAGCAACCGTGCAGTTCATTCAGCCGATCTGAAAATAGGTCAGACTAGGGTTTTTATCCTCCCTACGCGACCAGCCCATCTTCTGTGGTCGCACACGCACGAACTCACATGCACACGGGGACATGCTACACTACATCCCATGGGGAATGTGCACGTCGAAATCTCTGCTACCCTATGCTCTACCACACATGCTGTTGAAAATTGAATTAAATCAGCAAATGCATGATATCCTCAAGATGTTGTTGTGGCTAATCCGCTCATCTGTTGCTGGTTTTCACTGACCTATTTGGAAGCAGCCGGCCGTTAGCTTATTGAATGGGGAGCTCCCCCCATGTAAACAGCAGGCCTCTGCTCATTCATGAGGTTAAATATTAATATTTGTCTAGAGCTAACAAGTGAGAATCACAAACAATTCAAACAGGCCGTTGTATATTTTATATTAAAAGTTTACTTATTTGTGTAAGGGCTTTCAACATCCTACATCAGTCTGGGGGCCTGATTGTGTGTCATTCTGGTCCCTTCCCCTCATCTCTGTACTGTGGTTTAAGGAAGTTCCAGAAGCAGACTGCATCATTTTTAAGATTTGCACCTGTGTCAGACTGGAAGTTTGAGGATGAATCATCATAGAGTCTGCAGCCAAACATAACCACAGCCATGCCAGCCTCTCCCTTATAAGAACTGTGGTCTGGTGTTGGTCCGGTCCTGTGTCTCAACTTGTCCACAGAAACCTTTACTTCTATTTCGTGTTGGGTGCTCAGATTTACTGTTACGTTCTTTAGTTGCACACGTTGATGTGTCACGGCTCGGAAAACATTTGTGAGATCTCACTGACTGATTTCAACCGATATGTTCGTATTGCAAAACGATGTGTGAGATTGTGCCTTAGGCTGCTCTGAATCCCCAGAACTTGGTTCAACTTCTGGACGACTTGGTGTACAGCCGGAAGTAACATCAAGCTGCAAGCCCGGTTGGTGCTGGACCGTTATTTAACAAACATGGGTCAGTCTCATGCATTCCTGAGGGGCACCTGGGTGGCAGATGCTGCGACACAACCAAACAAGTGTGTTGTGATGCTATTATGCAAGGTTACCCCCCTGAAAGTGGAGCGGCACCCCACTAGGCCTGGCAGTGCTGTTTAGTTGGGTTCTATTTAGAATTTTCAATTTTTTGGGGGGCATTTGGCTTTATTTATTTATTTTTATTCAGATTGCGTGTACACGCAAATGTAGTCATTTCTACATTGAGGCTTGGATCCAATGCCACTTACCCATTTTAAGCATGCAAGCAAGATTTAAGAAGATACACAATTTATACAAATATACAAATTTCTACAGGTTTAGTAGTGGTAATGCAGAATACATAAAAGCGACTGCTGATTAACTAAATGTGAAACTCTTAGCTTGTCTCTTAGTTTGCTCACCAACACACTTCATTTTCACACTTCTACTTCACACAGTCTGTCAGCATCAGCCCTTTAAGACTCCCCGTTTGGTTGCCACTGTCACACGATGAGAGACTGTTTATTATATACCTATTAAAACTCACCAAACACACAGGAATGTCAAGAGGACATCTGTTTATATAAACTTCTTCACGGCATTCCAGTGGGATGGAACTTCTCTGAGACCTTTACCACTCTGCCAGATAGGGATAACACTCAAGGGAGTATTAAATATGACCGGTTTACAACATGGTAGAATGCAAGTTCTATAACCTTGGAAACGAAAGTGATGGACTCGGCTGCCCTGAGACTTGTAGAAATGGTCTAAATTTGGAAACAAGACTGAGATGGAGAAATGAAAGTGGCCTATTTTAACCAGTCGGCAAACAGTGTCCTATTGTTCAATGCTTCAACACAATTACCAACACAAAGGGACTTTAAGACCCGATGGCTGCCTTGGTTCTCCTCGGGCTATTCAGGATCATTAACTAGCACTGTGGGCAATCATGCAGCTGCACAGCAGTAAAACACCACTGGTGGCTCCGTGGGCCTTCACATCCCCACTATTGAGACCGAGGGGACCGCAGTTATGGAAGTCTAGACAACCCCCGTCGAAAATAAACTTGTCAAACACACACTTCCCTACCATTGAAATGATGGAGGGCAAGCTCTCACTCACACACACGGACTGAATCCACCCCCCCCCCCCACACACACACACACAATGCCCAACTCGGCCTGCTGTGCCTTGTAGCGTGTAGTACCTGGTTCAGTGGGGCCTCCTTCACTGGCCCGTGGCTGGTCCAGGCCCTCGTAGCAGAGCATGGAGGGCTGGGAGCAGGGGGCAGGCGGCACATCAAAGACCTAATGGCTGAGACTTCCACCTGAAGTCATTACTGCAAGCCGGGTCCAAGGCCCATGGCCCATAACACACGGTGTCTTTGAGTGAGAACGCTAGCTTCCTGTGAGCAGGCTTCTTGCTTTCAGTGATATTGATTGATTCTTAAGCCGTTACCAAACTCTGTAAACAAGTAAAAGTTGGATCTCCTCAAGAGATATCTTTTAAGTTAATCAGCCACAACGGGGCAAACTTGTGAGGTATCCATTGGTTTGGATATAATTTGTGTATTGGACTAATGGGCATGAACCTAGACCAACGGCCTCAACCCACCAGACAGGGTGGCGGTTGGAAGCGAGCCTGTAACTCAGCCCCTCAGTGTACAAGTGGCATGGCTCGACTCACTGAACTCGCTGAGGAGATGGAGGGTAAATGAAGCATTGAAACGGGGGCAAAGCACTGGGTGAATGAAACAAGAGTCCGGGACTGTACGTGTGGGGTGAGAGGGCTTTATAAGAAGTGATGTGTGCTCATTATCCGTTGGGGAGTGAGGATCGGGAATGGACAAATTTCAGATCAAATTCAGGCCAACATTTGAAGACAAAAACAATGTGTCTACCACTGACGCCTTATCATCTAAGCCCCTCTGGCTTGGTGCGGTATATTTCTCTATTCCCCCATAATCTGTATTAATTTCAATCACACACATTGCCATCTGCCATAGTCTCTGTCTAATCTGAAAATCTATTGGATTTTATGTGATTTAAAAACAAATATATTCATTTTGAAGGATTATATTTGTAGGGCACCTTGGTATGATGTTACCACACAGTGGTAAAGAAATATCCCACACAGTGTCTCACTCTCTCACGCCAGACCATATCACCTCATCTCTCATCTCTGTGTTAAAGGCCTCTGTCTGCTGTATTTCCATTATCTTCCCTGGACTTTTCTGGTCTCTTGCTCCCTTTCAGATCCTGCCTCATTCATTTCTTCACTAGTGGTGTCACTGTCACTCATTCCCCCGTTGCCAAGCAGCCTTCTCTTTTTTCACACTTCCACAAGCACTCTCTTTCACACATGGGCTTTCTGGCTCATAGTCTATTTTGTAAAGCACCACTATTCTCCATTCCTTCTCCCTCCGTCTCTCTGTCTCTCTGTCTCTCTCTGGATTCTTATTTGTCGTAGCTTAGTTTGTCTCTCCATCCTCTTAGTATTTTCTTTGAGAAAATGAAAGACTTTCCCTTTAGTGCAGTCTTTCACTGGCACTGCCATGAACCCCGTACTCAACCCTCACCCCTCTCCTCCTCCACCCCCCCACCCCTCTCCCTCTCCTCCTCCACCCCCCCACCCCTCACCCCTCTCCTCCTCCACCCCCCCACCCCTCTCCCTCTCCTCCATCACCACCACTGACTGTGAACCTCCACCACACCACCTCAGTCTCCCTTATTCTCTCTTCCTCCCCCCACGGTCCCCAGTCTTTCAACCACATATAGCCGTCACACAGAGGCCTCAGTGTGGTCCATAGCAGGGGGGAATACCCCTTCACAAAGGCCTCCATCAGAGGTGTGCAGTATGGGTCTAAATAGCCGCGACGATATGGTTCTCTTGGGGGCCACACACACACACACACACACACACACACACACACACACACACACACACACACACACACACACACACACACACACACACACACAGCTGTGCAGCTCTGATGGACTCCTTGCATTACAACTTCTTTATTACATTGACGTTCTAAACATCCAAAGATGTCAAAGAAAATTAAATAACCAAGCGCACACTGGATTGACAGGCGGCCAATTGGATCATAAAAATCATAAAATCGAGTGCTGGTTATATAAAATTTACTTTAGTGAATGCATTAGCAAGCTTTGAGCTGAACCTCAGCGACGGGTAAGTAATATCTTGTTTGTGTGTTTAGTTCTACTTTTTCAGTAGCTCTGTTTTGTTCTCTGCTCTATGGATTTTCTTCTTTTTGTGATCTGACTACAGTCCTCCATTTGAGCCAGTGAGATGGTACTGCTCTCATCTGTGTACCGTCTCAGCTGTGTTGAGGAAAATGTGGGGTGGCATAGAGACCCCCCCATCCCATCCATCCCTCTCCTCCCTCACTCACACGCCTTTTCTCATCTATTTTTTCCAAATGTTTTGTTTTCAAGTGCGTTTCCTTTTTTTAGGCTGGGAATGTGCTAAGTATGTTTTATGTCCTTAGTCCTTACCGCACCCCATCGAAAGTCCCCCCTCCCCCCCACCACCCCACCCGTCACCCTTGTTTCTCACAAGCAGAAATGTGGCAGTGATCCAGCTCCTCTGTGAATAGCCGCTCTTTGTGGTCACAGGAAACGCGGTGTTGCTCACAGAGATTCCTGGCCAGGGCCTTGAGAATGAGCAGCAAACACCACAAACAGGGCTCTTACTCTACTGGGCTTCTTGGATCGCGCCTGAATATTTATTAAGATGCATGAAAACGCCTGCTTGCGTTTGTGTCACAATATCCTGTTGACCCACAATCTCAACAGTATCCGACCGACGCAAAAATGAACATATACATTTATAAATCTTTGTTACCACTCACAAGGAGAACATATAGATGCGTATCTGGGCTCGTTTCACAACCACGCCTTCATCTGGGCGCCGAACATCACAGCCAAACCACATCACTCAGGAGGCTGGGCAAACGGGCCTAAAAATACTGTGAGTTTTTATATACAATCTTTATATAACATGTGGTACAGGGTTTTCTTGCCTCGCATGCTTTCATGGCTTAATGGTTGTGTCATGGGAATCCCACTGTGATTGTGTCTGTGCGGTGGATGGCGGCATCACTAACCCATTGAGATTGCGAAGTCACATCGTTTAGTGTTGACTTTGACGACGCAGTCACGCGTGTGCAGGAGGTGCTGATGGCTGATGATAACGCCTGACTCGCTGCTAAAGATATAACTGGGTTCGAACATGCAGGGGTGGGGCGACTCAGGTAGTGTGGTGGGAATACTGCAGGGAACCAAGTTATCCACCGAATGATGCCTGAGACGTTTGTGCACAAATACAGTCACCTCAATTAAACGTGTTGTTTGTCCTTGGAATTTACTTCCAATATGTCTCAGACTAACTTGTGGCTACACGGAGTTGAGTGTAATTGTATATTCAAGGCAATGTAAGAGTTGAAAAGTAACACACAAGAATTATTCTTATTTATTTTTTCACTATTTATCTAGACATGAACACATGGAGGAAGGGAAGGATAAGTACGAAAACAGGAAGTAATAATACAGTGAGGCTCGGCTGAGTAAATCCAGCTGCAGCTCCTAACGGTAACCTTACTGCCTCATTAAGGACCGAAAGAGAACAAGCAAGTCTACTCGTTTGGTGACTTTTTCGGCACATGAGTCAAGGACATAAATAATGTTACGAGCTGCACCTGTGACTGCTGTGCCGTGTCAACCTCTCTGCACAGTCCACATAGGTGCTAATAATGACGTGTTAATTAGTGTAATTCTAGCTCAGTTGAAACTTGAAAGTAGCGCTTTACTACTAGGCATGTTAAAGGGTAAAGGTAACCCCAGCCTGATTTAGCAGGAGAACTCCCAGCTTGGAGTTACCGAAAAAGAGAATGTCCCCCAGTTCAACAATTTATATATTTTGCCCAACATAAAAGACTGTTCACCAACACTTTGTGAGCCTGAAATAGAATGGGTTTCAACTGAGAGAAAACTTCTTTGGTTTTCCTTCCCCTTTAGATATCATGTAGTGGTAGAGAGATGGAAGGATGAAGGACAGTAATGCATCAGTAGAGGACCAATACCTGCGTTGTTTGTCCTTTTAAATCATTACAGTGTGTTTGTCGCACTACGCTGCTTTGTTAATAGGGACAAAATATGACAATTGGTACACATGAAATACTTTTTCAATACTAAGTTCTAAAGCATTTAAATACTAACTACATAACAAATTTATATGCAAGAACATAAGTTGATTGCCTTACCAAATGACTCCATTACTCTGTATTTATATGCAAAATTGTAAGTGATTGTGGAGCTAGTTTATCTGCCTAGTCCCTGATTAATGGAAGTTAAGGGGTATTAGAGGAGGGCCTCTAGGATGTGGTCTCATGATGTCATCGTGTAGATGTGCAGCTCTTGTTCAGTCTGAGGCTGAATGAATGGAATGCATCCATAATCGGCATTCCTCACTAACAAAACGTGTGTGTGTGTGTGTGTGTGTGTGTGTGTGTGTGTGTGTGTGTGTGTGTGTGTGTGTGTGTGTGTGTGTGTGTGTGTGTGTGTGTGTGTGTGTGTGTGTGTGTGTGTGTGTGTGTGTGTGTGTCATTAGATAAAACACTCATCTGTCTCATTACTGATTAAGTTCACCCATTCCAACATCCCCATTTGGCCTTAAACAAGCTATGCCAATTATTTGATATGCAGCAGATGATATCTGTATGTATACTATAGATTAGGCTTTCAACCAATATACCACAGCATGTTTGAATACTTGATTCTGATTGGTCAATGACGTTCCAATGCTGTGCATTATTTTTTAATAACGGCAAACCTCTGCCTTTCAACAGCTCCAAACCAATGCCAACATTTAAAGCAACAGTCAAACAAAACTACACAACGGATGTTTCCTTGACAACATAAAAACAACATGCTCAAAGCACCGCAAAGGAATAATCAATTCAGATGACGTGGCGATAACACCCTGTTGTTCATTCTTTCCATATAGTTGATGATTAATAAGAATCAATTTATTTTTGTTCAGACTTAATTGCCCCACACTGATCTCCAGTCACTGTATATCCTCACTAACCCCCCCCCTGCCTCCCTGTACCCAGGCAGCCGCCCCACTGATCTCCAGTCACTGTATATCCTCACTAACCCCCCCCCTGCCTCCCTGTACCCAGGCAGCCGCCCCACTGATCTCCAGTCACTGTATATCCTCACTAACCCCCCCCCTGCCTCCCTGTACCCAGGCAGCCGCCCCACAGTGCAGTATGTGTCCTCTCTGTGCGAGCTGCCCCAGGCCCTGCAGCCCTACTACACCCAGGGCTACGTCCTGACCACCCTGCACCCCATCATCCTCTCCGTGGGTCGCAGCCGCTCCCTGCCCTTCAGCCTGCTGTACCGCGCCATCCTGGCACGGCCCAAACCCAGGTTGGTGCGACTATGGCCTCCCTACAGACCCCTATGGCGCCCCAGCGACAGCCGGTCGCTACCAAACGTGAATTTATTGCCTGCATGAGGATGGACTTGCACCGTGCAGGCATGGATGTGTGGTTAAATGAATGCACAGACAACCCATGCAGACATGCATGCAGATACACACACACACACACACACACACACACACACACACACACACACACACACACACACACACACACACACACACACACACACACACACACACACACACACACACACACACACACACACACACACACACACACTCTACTGCTCACCTAGACATACACTCCATCTTTCTGGTAAGTACATGAAAGATGGATGAAGACTGCTTTATATTTAATGTGGACAACCAGTGGGTGGTCATAGTGGCGTTAGGGGAACCCCTCTCATAGTGGCGTTAGGGGAACCCCTCTCATAGTGGCGTTAGGGGAACCCCTCTCATAGTGGCGTTGGGGGAACCCCTCTCATAGTGGCGTTAGGGGAACCCTTCTCATAGTGGCGTTGGGGGAACCCCTCTCATAGTGGCGTTGGGGGAACCCCTCTCATAGTGGCGTTGGGGGAACCCCTCTCATAGTGGCGTTAGGGGAACCCCTCTCATAGTGGCGTTAGGGGAACCCCTCTCACAGTGTTTTGGCTCGGCCTGGTTGCTGTGCCAGCAGGCCATAACCAAGGATTGCCATTGGCTAGAAATGTACCCTGACAACAGTCAGAGGCCTGTCGGCGTCCAATGAAGATGAATGTCATATTCATGAGAGCCAAGATTTGGACGTCTGTCTGTAACACAAAAAAAAAGAAAAGAAAAGTGGAGCTCCATATGAGTGGACATTTAAACCCCTCTTAGGTATTCGGATGCATTTTTTATGAATACAATTCTTATTACACTTTCTTACACAAACGCTGCAAAACACACCACGCCTTGAACCACCAAGCATTAAGGCAGGAGGTAAAAAACGGTTGAGACCTAATAAACAATTTAGGCACAGGGTTGAATGGTTTTCAAGTGTCAACTGTTCTCCAGCTTAAATGCTGGGGAGGAAGCTGGCAGACGCCTCACGCTGGGCATGTAAATGATTGATGTCTTCACTGTCTGCAACGCAACGATTACAACTGAACTATGAACCAGCCACAGCTGGGGAGGCTTTTTAGAATCACGCAATTCAACAAATTAAATCAGTCCCTTTTAATTATCAATCCAAGTGATTAACTATGTAAATGACATTTGTCATTGCTCATCAGTTTTGCTAATTGAAGTGTGTGTGTGTGTGTGTGTGTGTGTGTGTGTGTGTGTGTGTGTGTGTGTGTGTGTGTGTGTGTGTGTGTGTGTGTGTGTGTGTGTGTGTGTGTGTGTGTGTGTGTGTGTGTGTGTGTGTGTGTGTGTGCGCGCGCATCAGTTTGCAGCCGATGTCTTTGTGTCACAGTGTGCCCATGCTGAGGGTGGAGGAATGGCCGCTACCGGGAGATTCTCTGACCGGCGACACCGTCCGAGCCCTCATCGACAGAGTCAGTACCACACACACACACACACACACACACACACACACACACACACACACACACACACACACACACACACACACACACACACACACACACACACAGTTTTGAAATGAACGCAGAACTACAGTTATTTAAACCAAGTGAAATCAAATGTCAGCTCTGCTTCATATGAACTTAACCTTTTCTAGACAGAGAAAATGATTCAACCATTGCCATTTAAGGAGGATAATGATTGTGAACGCGTGGTGCGTGTGTGCCCGGCGGCAGGTGAACAGCAGTTCCCGGGGGGGCGTTCGGTTCGTGTGCTCGGTGCTCCAGCAGATGAGCGGCGGGGGCATCGGCAGGCTGGGCAGTCCCAAGCACGGCTGTCGCTCACCGCCGCACACCCCGCCCAGTACCCCACCCGGCGACCGGGAGGTGGAGGAGAACAGCTACAGCCCCGGTGAGGGGTCCAGTCCTCCTCTCCCTCCTCTCCTCTCCTCCCCTCTCCCTCCTCTCCTCTCCCTCCTCTCCTCCTCTCCTCTCCCTCCTCCCCTCCACTCCTCCTCTCCCTCCTCCCCTCCCCTCTCCTCCACTCCGCCTCTCCTCTCCTACTCTCCCCTCCTACTCTCCCCTCCTCTCCTCTCCTCCTCTCCTCCCCTCCACTCCTCTCCTCCTCTCCTCTCCTCTCCCTCCACTCCTCCCCTCCTCCCCTCTCCTCCTCCCCTCTCCTCTCCTCCTCTCCTCCTCTCCTCTCCTCTCCACTCCTCCTCTCCTCTCCTCTCCTCTCCCCTCCACTCCTCCTCTCCTCTCCAATCCACTCTTCCTTCTCCTCCTCTCCTCTCCTCTCCTCCCCTCTTCTCCTCCTCTCCTCTCCTCCTCTCCTCCCCTCTTCTCCTCCTCTCCTCTCCTCCCCTCCTCCTCACCATCTCCTCAGCTTTGTTATGAACCAAACCTTCTACGTTTAAAGCATCTTTTTAAACCTTGTGTTGAACCTTTTTAACCTGATGCTTTAGTTGAATACACTGTACTGTACTCTTGAGGAGGCAGCTGCTTTTATAGTCAATCAACACATAATGAGTTGGCACGAGAGTTCATTGCTTTTATCTTTAAAACCTGTCTATAGGTTTACAAATTGAATTCTGTTGGTTTAAGAGCGTCAAACAAAGCTGTAATCTAATTGGATCAGGGAGGTCAGCGTCAACCAAAGTGGAAAATGTCCGAGCTGTTTACTAATCCGAGCTGCTTGCTACAGCCAGGGTAGTGCTGGGTTGGGCTTCGTCACTCAACTGTGCGGTTCATGTGTTGATGTGAAAACAAATAATTATTTCTCCATCCCCTCTCTCCCTCCCCAGACCTGAGACTGTTGGTGTTTTTCCACTCTTGGGCGGCGGGCTGCGCACCTCTGGACTCGCTGGCGTGTCAGTACCACCAGGGGGCACTGTCCATGCGGGTCTCCAGGAAGGGTCAAGTGGTCAGCGCTCTGGAGGCCGATTGGCTGGAGCTAACTGCCGCCTACTACCGCAAAGGCTGGTCATTGGTTGACTCATTCGTCTACTGGGACAAGCCCAAAGGTACTACCCTAGAAACCGTGTACCTCATTCAGGATTTAAGATGTTCACTTTTTCCAGCACATGTTTAATGTTGTTGGTTTGCTTAAAGGGACTGAGTCAGTCCCTTGTTTGCTCTATGAGACTCGGTCACTCTGTGGAAATTAATACAATAAAAAACTTTATCAATACAGCAGAAAAAACAGCTCATAGGTTGTCGACACCAGTAGGGGGCTCTCGCCAAATTTTGTCCCAAAACTGTTTTGTAGTCCATTCTGACCCAGTTCAGTCGGTCATGGCACCCACATGTACACATCCACAAATGCATTCATAGAAATTGCTTATCCACTTCCTGTTTTGGCTACGGGGCCCTTTTGACTATCTATTTATAGAACTCTCATTTGAACCTCTGCGACCTCATTTCCTCTTCCACTGCTGACTGGCAGACATCCATCGGCTACTAGAGCATCCTAAATCATCCAAAAGATTTGTATGGATGTTGTACAAGTCTTGTTGTTACGCAACTCTGCTAGTCTCTACTCTGAAGGCAGAACCCATACATATCGGTTTCTACACATACATACAAACCAAAGTCTGTCGCAAATTGGAACTATACACTCACACAAATGCACCGAAAGACAGACTTGCACACACACACACACACACACACACACACACACACACACACACACACACACACACACACACACACACACACACACACACACACACACACACACACACACACACACACACACACACACACACACACACACACGTGTACACACAGACGCACGTGCACACAAATGACTTGGCCTAGTTCTCAGATCTAGTTCATGGCCATCCCAGTGGCACACTTTAAGCGCAAGTCCCGCATAGTTCTCGTTCTTGTGCATGGATGATCCTACGATGCCTAAGTGTG
The DNA here is from genome assembly GCF_031168955.1 of Gadus macrocephalus. Taxonomy (NCBI): domain Eukaryota; kingdom Metazoa; phylum Chordata; class Actinopteri; order Gadiformes; family Gadidae; genus Gadus; species Gadus macrocephalus. The sequence continues at coordinate 23,222,422 of NC_082401.1, forward strand.
TGTGTGTGTGTGTGTGTGTGTGTGTGTGTGTGTGTGTGTGTGTGTGTGTGTGTGTGTGTGTGTGTGTGTGTGTGTGTGTGTGTGTGTGTGTGTGTGTGTGTGTGTGTGTGTGTGTGTCAGGCGAGCCCGTCCCCAGGTCTATGGAGGGGTTGTTTGTCTATGAGGAAAGAAGCACCTGCCCCCCCGCCAATGACACCATCGTGGTGGAGCAGTGGACCGTCATAGAGGTCAGTATGGGAGCACGGGATTGGCTGTCTGCATGTGTTATATGACGGTGGTAGTGCTTCATGCTGCTGATCCGAGGTGGACCGTTAATGAAATGACGGGTTTGTGTTATGAATGGAACGCACAACCGGCCTGTTGAGTGTAGTATCTGGTAGAACTGTGTTCATCACAGTTATTCAATTGGGATGAATGGGGCTTGTTTGGCAAAGTTGCAATAGCAGAATATTAAACAAAACTATGGTGAACAATGTGTTATTCTACAATGTCTTCAGCTCTTAATGAACCCAGATGGAAAACGGATTGTGTTCTCACATTTCTTTTTGTCAAATGTTAATCTCTTCTTCTTGTTTCCTTCATTTATTATGTTATTTGCTAATACAGTGCAAAGAACAGTCTTCATTATGTAAACAAATAACAACAAAGCTCTTGTAGTCGGAACAACAATGATAACGAGGTCCCATTTCAACAGACATTGGCTCTCGGGAAGCGGTGTTGAGAATAGAGAGAATGCATGTAGGTGTGGGGGAGTTGTAGTGAAACCTGCTGCAGTATGAGGAAAACTTGTACTTGGCCTAAAGTGTGTGTGCGCGCGTGTGTGTGTGTGTGTTTGTGTGCTCAGGGGTCCCATGTGAAAACGGACTACGGGCCCCTCCTTCACACGCTGGCCGAGTTCGGATGGCTGCTCACGTGTGTGCTTCCCACACCGATTATCCGACATGACAGGTAAACAGTTGTCTCGCATGCACACCAGCTCTCTTTCTCTTGCTCTCTCTCTAAATATCTGGATAAATAACCTCTGGTTGTTGGTCATATGTTTTTCATATGCCTTTTCCTTGTATTCTTTGTGTGTCATTTGATCATTTGACCTGCTATCAGGCCTCTTGCAAACGAGTTGCCTGACCTCTTCCTTAGTAGAGAAAAGTCAAATAATCAAAAAAAATATATATATATGTATGCAAACTGGCCTTTGCTCCGTCTCCTCTTCCAGCGATGGGAACCTGGCTACCAAGCAGGTGGTGTTCCTCCAGAGGCCAGTCAGAGGCCAGCCAGCCGGGCAGAAGAAGAGCCAGGTAAGCAGGGATGGCATTCTGTCCTCGACATGAGCTCAATGGGTCATTGTTATGGCACCTGCTGGTGAGAGGCGCAAGTCCCAGTGCAAAGCAAAAGTTACGATACTGCCCTCTGTGGGACAATGTTTGAATAGCAATGTGGCAGGGGATATAATCTTGGACATTAATTGAGTCATAATATATGGGTGAATAAATAGAAATACGATATAGGGAGGTAGAGGGCTGAAGGCTGAACATTTGCATAATCCAATTTGGTCACCGGGAAGCAGTGGGAACCGCTCAGATGTGTATGCTTTGCAGATCTTCTCTAAATTATAATTTGTTGTCTTTTAATATTGGACTGGATGGCCTATAGTCTCTTTAAGATTGTTTGCTTAATGCTAGATTACCTTGCTGAGAATATCGTCGCACAGAGCAATCCTTTCAGATATGAATGCTCGCTGCTGTATAATATGGATGGTCAATCGCCTGCGATGATCAAAGTGCTAGAGGTGGAATTCATACCACACCCGGTTTATGATATTAATGTCTGTGGAAATCCCTTCCTAACACATACATCTGACCTTCTTAAACCACTCTCCACTCACTTTTCCTACCTGGGTTCCTCTCCGTCCCCAGGCCTTGCCGGCACGGGTCTCAGTCTCCAGCCCCTCCATCAGCCTGGGAGCGGAGAGCCCCCTCCCCCCCATGGAGCCGTCTCCCACCGCGGGGGGCATCGGGGGCTTCCCGGTGTTTGGCGGCGGGTACTCCAGTACCCTGTCCCACCTGGAGGAAGGGGGCTTCGAGCAGGAGGAGGGCAAGGCGGAGGTCACCTGCATGTAAAAGCAGCTGAAAAAACACTTCCCGGACGGACGGACGGAGCCCTCCTCCGCCTACGGACCTCTCTGTCCCCGACTGAAAACCTAGGACTATGTACTGGATTATAGGAGGAGCTGGAGGGATCGTTCAAGGGCGGAAATGGATTGGTTGTGAGAACGGATCATGTTGTTCCTCCCAGTAGCTCTACACCTCGATTGAATACTCATCAGAAAGACTTTATCAGCACAATGATCGATGATAGGCCTGTTAGGAAAATATATTTGTTCCCCTCCACAGTTTTAACCTCCTTCCCTTTAACAGAAACTGTAACATAGAGGGACGTGAACTTGGCACTTTGTGTGTGTGTGTGTGTGTGTGTGTGTGTGTGTGTGAGTGTGTGTGTGTGTGTGTGTGTGTGTGTGTGTGTGTGTTTACTGAAGCCATAATTGTGTACATTGTATTACTTACATATAGACCTATGTTTAAACATTATGTTCAAACCATCGTTCGGGATGATGGTTAGCAGATGGCTAACGACGTTAAGATGCAAGACCCTTTTCAACCTTCTCAGCCGTTCTCATTCACTTTAAGGTAAACGCGTGTAGATGTTTGTTTATTTTGGGATGTTCACACAAAGATAGACACATCTCATAGGCCGGTCTTTGGGGAAAAACCCTTTCATGGCATGGCGGTGGTCACCGGGAGAGTCGCCACAGCATTACCTTTAACTGCAGTTACCAGAGCAGTTCTTTACCACATATCTTCACTGTTTTCTTTGCTGTTTATTTTAACACGGTTTATATGTTGTTTTTTTTCTATGGGGCTTCTACATCTGCTAACCGATCATTGAAGTCTGAAAACATTCAGACCTAACTATTTATTTTCTGATCTTACATTTCTGTAATGTCTGTTCCAACCTAAGATGGTGCAGAATCGTCGTACTTATTCAGGGTAGCCCTGATCAAGTATAACTGGGTCAAGGGTGTTCAAAGCAAATAACATTTATCCATCTTTGTATGAGTTGTTACAAAGATATTTTGAAGGGAGCAGTAGTTGACTGGATTAGGTGTATTCCTGAATTAATGATGAGTCGTATTCGTTCGAACATACACTGAAAATCTCTGCTGGGCAACCGGTGTTGGGATATTTCGTTGGTGGCCGATGGGAGTCAGACCTTCATTGATATGTTTTGACACTGGTTCACTGATGTACACAAAAATCTAGGATTATATCTCCAACGTGCTTATCGCTTTCCTTGGACACTTCTGTAGATCGCTGCTCAATGTTTCACATTGCCATGTCGCTGGAAACACACTCCTCATTGGTCCACAGCTTCATTACTGAATCTGGTATTTCAAAGAGTGTTGATTGAACTGCCCACCCTTTAATGCAAAGAAAGCAAATCAGACTCCTACGATAGGGCTGCATACTGCTGTGTGTATGTTGAAGGCCGACATATTGTAAGAACGAATATGACGCAAGTATTTTGTTACTGGGTTGTCTTTTGCCGTATTTCTTTATTCAGTATCCGTCCTTTTCAGGAATTACCTGATTGCAGTATTATTATTCCCCATCTTTCTTTTTGGGAAGTTGCAAGTCTTTATTTTGCCTAATTTTACTGTATTAAAAAAATGCTTTACCCCATGTTTTAGCAGTTCTTTCCCCAAAGTACATTTTATAGATGAGAATGTGTGTCTTTATAATGTATACATCTGAAATTATTCTTCCAAAATATTTCCATGGATGGCCTGGAGTTCATTGATTCAAATTTAACAGCTGCAGCATATTTCACAAACCTTTCCCTGAGGGGAAGAACGATCACAAAAAGCTGGGTAACGTTTTTTTATTAACAGACATGTCAATGTCAACAGTAACAAAATTTGTTGTCCATTTAAAAAAAAATAAAAAGTGGGTAGCCAAGACAACGCTTCTCCCACAAAATAACTTAATTATGAAAGGGGGGGGGGGGAAGCGAAGGACGGTTGTGCTCCTATACTTGAATGTGTCTCCATCTCATCTCCACCATTAGTCTGGGTTAGGGGTCAGGCTCACCCTTTCACTGTCATCCATTTCATATTGTTTTTCAACCAGTCAAATGACGTCTTAATAATGTAGCGGCAAGGGACGCACTTACAATATTTATAATGTGGGCATGTTACAAAACCAGGATCGAACCAACAAGCCTTGCTCAAGATTCTCTACAAAGGATTTCAAAAGCCACATAAGAGAATTAGCACAACAGACTGCTAACATACAAAACTAGATTCCTTTTTTGCTCCCACTACAACACAGGCCACACTTACTGTATGTGTACAGTAAGGCCACCCTTAAACATCTGGTAGGCGACACAAGCAAATAGAGACGTGATATGAAAAACAAAAACATTTCAAGGATCGGAAAACATTCTTCATTCAAAAGAAACAGGAGTTTGGGGGGGCATTATATACAAGTATTTCATGGTGTAAGTATGTGTGTGCGCCTTAGTCAGCAGTAGATAAACCCATCTTTAACGCATGGGTAATGTAAATCCAGCTGCCCGCAAATGTCTATCCAGGCTAGTGTGAGTATGAGCCGTGAATGCGACCCTGTCCCGTCAGATTTAGACACTGCTATAGCCTGCTCGGACAGAGGTACAAATGGGATGTTCCAATTATCCCGGTTCTTCCATAGGATGGAAGAATTGAACACGCATACACCCCTGTGTCCTGAGAGCCACACAGGCGCTATAGTCGACATGGAGCTCACTCTGCGCTCCTGTTGTATGTAATGTACAGATTTGTGGTTGTGTGTGTGTAATGTGTAGTGGGATATATATATATATATTTATGAGATGTGTGTGCGGTATATCTGTAGTGCGTGTCATTTATAACATGTAACTATGAACAAATGCGCGTGCACGCGACTCCCTTGTTGCAGCAGTGTAGGGGTCCTCTAGGCCTCGCTCTCCCCAGCGGACGAGGTGTTCTGAGCCCCCTCCTCCTCCTCCAGGATGGGCACAATCAGGTTGTCTTTGGACATCAGGTTGTACTTCATCACGAAGCGCGTGAAGCGGTGACATAGGAAGGTTTCGTTCTGCCGGCACAACAGGGTTTATAGTGGGATAACGTCGACCATCGGTAGGCGTGAGCTTGAGGTGGTGACTAAGTAATCGAATAAGATAGGTGTTTATGTTACAATGGCCACAATGAAGTAATGTGGATCAAATATGCATAGAGCGTGATTCCCTTTCAGTGATGGATCGTGCTTTATACTTTTCCCAACTTCAAATCAATTCACCAACATTCTCCAAAAGGTTGGTGAATCAACAGCTCTTTTCCCAGGGGACACTTACCTCATACTTGTCAAATATCTGGCGATGGTGGAAGTATGCGTGCGAGAATATCCTATAGATGCGGCGGCACACGGAGCCCAGCTTGGCCACAGATGACTCCTTGATGCTAACCCTGGAGGTCAAAGGTCATGTTAACATTTAATTTTTTTACCGTTGTATGTAATATTTCGTCCCCTATCGACGATGATATGTCTTACCTTCCAAAAGTATAAACGGGCACAACTAGCATGCATTTACATTAAAAGCAATGTCATGCCAGTCAGACACTGAGGGACGTTGGTTGGATGTGTGGGGGCCAGTGGAGACTGACCTGCTTGGAAAGTATTTGTTGCTGTTGAGTAGGCAGGCAGCTCCATCCAGCGTGTGCCTGGTGTAGTCGATGGCAGGGCACTGAGGACACCACCGAGGGGATGGTGGATGAAAAACTAATTACTATTGAGCCGTTCAGCAGACACTCTTATCCAAAGCAACACAAGTCCCAAAGTCATCGAGGAGCAGGTGGGGGTTACGCATTCTGCTCAAGGGGGCAAGAGGGAGGCTGCACACAATTGGGATCGAACCCAGGTGTCTTTGTTTGGGAGCCGAACACCCGAGCAACACTTGCTACCCCTTAATCATTAATATATACAGTCTGAACGTATATGTATATGACCCAACAATATTGATTTTATCGCCAATATGGCATATCGGGACTACAGATGAAAAAGTTTGTATAACTAAATCTGGTACATTTACATGTCCCATGCAATGGACATGTCGATTAATGTACATTGTCCCTTTTAAATGAATAAATAAATATACACAAACACACATATATAATGAATATATTTAAGTAACATGGAAACACTTTCAATGTAATCAAGGGGTGCGGTGGGGAAAGAAGCTCACCTCTTTGGGAGTTTTGTGAGCAGCACATAGAAAGATCCACTGTTCGGTGGCTGTCATCTGGGTGCAGGTCTCTGGGTGACACTCGCTCTGAGGGAATTTAACAGTATGCATGTTTAAAATGTGCCGTAAATCTCACAATCTATAATGTTGAAGCACCGACATGAAAAATACACCAACCTGCAGTTTGACTGCTAGTCCATTGAGCTCGAGGCAGAATTGCCTGCAATTGAGATGGGCCAACGGGAATAAACATACAAAACGATATAGTACAATAAATTCAGATAGACAAAATCACAACTTGTGTGGCAAACGTTTCATGATAATTCCCTTTCACTGACCGGAGATGCTCATACTTCCAGACCCCCTCGTCCTGTCCCTCTGGAGGCTCCAGGATCTTGTCGATGTTAGAACAGTCCGACCGGATATTCTGCTGGATGTACTGTAACAGTGAAGAAGGGCCTAGGTCAACACAAATGTTCCATTTTCAACACTAACTACAGATTGTTTAACACAATCCTATTCAATCTCCCAAATATGATTCACAATGGTTGTGAGGATTTGGACACGGACACGGACACACACACACACACACACACACCTGTTGGACAGCGAGCGTGCTGTCCATCTCTTCAAAGGATTCATCGGGCCAGTTGTAGAAATCCTAGACATTAAAACAATGACAACTTAGAGCAGTCATACAATGAGAAAGTTGGTACAATCTTGCTGAAGATTCTTGGATCACGTCAACAGAGGCTAGCCTGGACATCTACCTGGTGGCAGGCGTCATCTCCCGTTATAATAAGGGGAAATGTGGAAAAGCCAACACCGATAATAACATTTGATTGTAAGACGTTACCTGGGGACTACGGCGTTAACAGTGGACCAAGTTAACCTGCTTCGTACGAAAGATGTGCCATCGCATTTAGCGTTAGCATTTAGCGACGATATGGCACCAAGCATCCGCTACTACCATTTGCCCTAGATAGAATCGCCTTTTTTATTTTCCAATGACATTGAGGCTACTCAAAAGAAAAGTACGAGCCGTCTTGTAAATAAGAACAAAATCAAATACGTCAGCCTAGGACCAAACAACTCGTTGAGGAAATAGAGGATTCGCAGTCTAATGGCCAGTCCCAGGCCTAACCCTGTAGTCCGAGGTCCACTTGTACAGGATCAGTGCGCCAGGAAACAAACGTTTTCAAATAAAACACAGCACTCATAAGCCTAGTTCGGTCCCATATAAATGTGTCAGACCTTAATAAACCCACCTTTGCTTTGGTTCCAGGCCGATTCCTCCTGAGAACTGCAGTACCCTCCGCCATGACCATCTCGACAGAATACCCGGATGACAATGAGACGCTCACTTGTACGTACGTCCCCACTCGTCTTTTTTCTTCCGAGGGATCTTAAAAAATACCACCAGTGTGGAGTCTTATTTATGGTACACCGTTACATCCATTTGTTTTGTACGTTTAGCATACTTAATGCAGTAAGTGAGCACTTCGGTAAATTTGGTTCATAAAAAAAAACACCAAAGCCTAATTGTGCTGGTTTACAATGGCATTTTTCTAGCGTAATGCCATTTCTATCGCGACATTTATTGAATCATGGTAAAACTTGTATAAAATAAAGACAAGACAGAACATAATGAAGAGTTCTTTTATTATTGTAACAAAAACATGATTTGGAATTATTTACAATTGACGGACAAATCAAAGACATTAATGAGGCAATGTTACTGCACTTCTGGGATGAAAAGGACGTTACATACTATAAAGCACTTTTAATTTTAATTTTCATATTTCCCCAAGATATCTGCATCACGGAACAGGAAATAGTCCTGCAAGAAAAAAATATTTAAAAGTTGTATTACATTTTGATGACACATTAATTACGTAATATAACGAATATGAAATATATTTTAAGTGGTGACGGTATACCTTGTCATCCAGAAGGACTTTAGTACCCCCATATTCTGGGAGGAGGACTGAATCTCCGACCTTCACGCAAACTGGCTGCAAAGCTCCGCTCTGAAGAATACAAATAATTATCAGCTAGAGAACATTACTTCTGCACAACTTCAAGTGACTTTGTTTTCTTCAATGATGAGGTAGTAAGTACCTTATTGATGGAGCCCGGCCCCACTGCAACCACTGTAGCCTGCAGCACCTTGCCTTGGGCCTTCTCGGGTAACATGATACCCCCTTTGCTCATAGTCTCTGCTGCCAGGCGTTCAACCAACACCCGGTCGAACATGGGGAGGAATTTTCTGAAAGCCTGGAGAAGAGAGAAATAAAAAAGGGGAGGGGGACATACATGAATTTATTTACAGTTCATTAACGGAGAGGGAAACTACATTAATCCACCGAAAAATGTTACAGCTAATTTTGAACACTAGGGGTCGCTCTTGATTCATTGAATAACCCTGCGTAAAAGAAAAAAAGAAGCCATGAATCGTGAGCAGGTTTTTCTGCCTGTAGTAATCGTCCTAAAAATAAATACATTCACATTAATGTTACACACATACACTTCCTTGGATTGTACAATTGTGTTAGTACGATTAGGACTGCGATTAAGCTAATACAGAACATCTCTAACAATCTTCACCCACCCAGGGCTGTCAAATACTTTGCAGCGATGATCCCATTTTGAAAAAGAGAGATGAATAAACAGGACAATCTAATCTAATCAAGTCTTGCATAGCCAAGTCAGGATTTTGTTAATAAGCTTTTAGATAGACATCCCTCTGTTAATCCACAAGGGGGATTAGGTTAATCAGTGTGGTAGTTTGAAAGAGGATGGTGCGTCAAAAGACAGGGGTTGAAGCAAGGGCACATGTCAATCTATTATCTAAGGAACCTAATTGAAGGTAGCATCAAAACCATTAGCATCACCCACAAAGAAGTTGAGTAACACTGATGATTGCATGTATAGTGTGATGTAGTTACAGTGTACCATCTTATAAAATACCAATCTGACTGCAGCAAAGGTCTTTTGAGATTTAGAACACCAGCTGCAGCCAGTCAGACACTGTTGGATCATGGGATGTGTGACCTTGTGTGAAGGTTGTTGAAGAATGGGGGAGGTAGAAGGCCATCCTGGTTCCAGCCAGTTGTCCCAGAGGTGATACATTAGCAGGGGAGGGGGTCAAGGGAGAATCTTTACCCATTCACAGAAGGACAAAGACTGATAACCTACTGATAAACCAGGGTATTTATTCAAAAAGGACTAGGATTTTGGAGGGAGCCAAGAATTTGCACAGTCTCAAGAGTGTAGCGAAAGTTTCAACGGTAGTATGTTAGTAACCTTGACAGTTTGAAAAGAGTTCCACACATAATGTTATAACATTCAAGTGCTGCTTGTTAAGTGCCTTGTAAAACAAGTGACAACGTTGCTTGCCGACATTCAATCAATGACAGTTAGGAAATATAAATTGTAACCCCTGAAGAGTGGGCGTCTGTCCATTCACTCTTTAACATAGTTGGATATGATGATGTAAAAATAGGTTTAAAGAAAAAATAGCCCAGTCCTTATTAACATGATGCAATACCCCTTCATTTAAAAAGACAAGTCACGCAGTATAAAAAAGGTTTGCGTCATCAGCAAACGCCAACATACTAATATGATATAAAACGTGTAGTGACGGCCAACTACTCGCACATAAATATCCTTCCGATCGAGACTTGATGTACCCAACTTGATGAACTCGAGGTTGTTTGGGCCCACCTCGTTTCATTCATTCATCCTTTCTTTTTTTTTTACAGAGTCACATGTCATTATTGCAACCACGAATTTTACTGTATACACTTATGTTAGCAACACAATTCACAAAACGCATGTTATGTTCAATGAAACGCAGTTAGTTTGTCATGAAACGGTGAGGTTAGTTAAGGTTACTTTACATTGCACTCACACTGAACACACGCAGTTAACTACTAGGTCACCGTGGGGTTAACTCGCATGTTAACTGGCTATGTATTCAATGCAATCTGTTTGACGTAAATATTGAAATGAATGTTTCTTATTGTATTACTCTCCATCACAGCTTGACCTTGTCCATGGATCAAAGTTGAACACCGGCTAACATATCTTTAGCTAGCTGCTACCAGTAATAGAGCTAGGTCAGATTAATAATCTCTCTAACACCATCAATGAAACTGATAGTTCCAATTTGGCATAGCACATTGTCAGATTTCCTCGCAATCACCTTACCATTTTAAGTATTTGGACTTGAGCTGCTGTACCCCGATTTCTTCGTGAGCGCTGATGTGACACACTGAGGCAGATCCACGTGAGGAAGTATCAAGAATGATCCGCGCATGCGCACTCACGACCTTAATTTGATAGATGACCCGATGCTAGAACTTTCCATCCGCACAGGCCACCACACAATCATAAATGTTTGCAATTAATGGACAAATATATGGATTTACCATAGGGATTTATGTATGACATATAAACACAATTCATGTGTCGATTTTTGGCATTTGCAACAATCATCCAAATTGCACAACGTCAACTTTGACCTATAGTTTTGCTCCAATGGTACGCCCGCAAATTCTAGAAACTAGCCCCGGAACGAGCATTTACGAATAAAATACTTTGCACTAAACCAAAAATAACGTTTTGTTTCCCATATAATTTATATAATAGAATATAAAGGTAAAATGTATGTCTTCATGCACTGAAAACACTGGCGTTCCAAAACAAAAGCAAACCTAATCTAAAGCAGGTAACGTAACTAGTTGTATGTATGCATAGTTGGGGGCGGACTTGAAAGTCACCCGGATGTGATAGACCATGTGCACTTCTGCCTCTCTGAAGCTCAGTTACGCTGCGCTGCTGTCCTCTCCTTATCACGTTATAACATTCCTTGCTGTAGACCTGTGACAACAGCGATCACCAATTTACAAGTAAGTACTTTGATTTCATACATATTGTTAAACCTCTTTGGTACATGGTGTCTTCCATGCGCTTTTTGCTATATGCATTAATTTGGTGTTTTTGGTGCCTTACTATTTTCGGGGCGATTTCAAAGCTTAATAGCTAACGTTAGGATAGTTTTGGCTAGCTGTCTATGATTACTCAACATAAAGGACACCCAGTCCCCAAATGGGTTACTAGTTGGGGTTATTATCCAGCCTGCTGTGCAACATTATCGTGTACATGGCTAGATGTTTCCGCTAAACGTTGTGCGCTGACATTGAATGAACCCAACATTATAATAATGTGCGCCACAAGGTTTTCTGGTGAATCTAGTAGCACCGTTGTTTTATTACTTCACGCACGATGGCAACTATAATCTAGAGTACATGTCCGTTTGAGTAAGGTGTGTGAAAACAGGTTTGAGGTGTTAGCAGAATGTTCTAGTAGCTAATCTTCAGCCATTCATCAAGGATGGGGAGGTACTTGCACACATGCTGTTCGAGTATGACCTTGTGACGCGTGACCTGAGCAACACACGTGGGTGGACAATCAGGAACCGGCTACCATCTGTTTTAAAATTATAAATGTATTTATATTGAAGTAATTGCAGGTCACGGCCATACCACAGTCCATTTAAAAGTAAATGATCGCCGTTGATCTTGGGTCGTGATTCTCTTTCAATGACATTGCATCAGCCTCAATTCCTCGATTTTCGTGGTTTATTATTTAGCAAGTGAGCAAAGGTCACTGGTGGACCGCGATACTTTCGTACACGTCTATAGTCAGGGTGTGTCAAGAAAAAATATATGCATAAAATATTTCAATCTGATATGTCTTATTGGGCGAATGCATCCATTATGGATTTAAGACAAATTCCTTGTTTCGAAATTACAATAAACTTTTTGTTTAGCAATGTAGGCTTATTTGTGGGCTGTTTGCACGGACATGTATATGGCTATATTAAATAAAATCCATGCTTTTCTAATTTAATTTACATGGTAATTGTTGGCCAATTCAAATTGAATTGCTTGAAGTTCACGCAGTTCCATTGTCCACCACTAAGGGCAATGTTGATGCACCCAATGATATAAATTATAAACTTCTGACTTTGATTTACTAATCAGAATGAACTCTTTAAATCATGCCCAGCCCAACACTGTTATTTAATGACTAAAGCAACCTGTTATTATTACGTGAGGTCTATCTAATGCATTGAATCTTTGTTGCTCCCACAGAGATGTTCCGTCTAGCCACAGTCATGAGACAGGTGAGGCCAGTGTCAAGGGCTCTGGCACCCCACCTCACACGGGCCTATGCCAAGGATGTGAAGTTTGGAGCTGATGCCCGTGCCCTCATGCTGAAGGGCGTGGATCTGCTGGCTGATGCAGTAGCCGTGACTATGGGCCCTAAGGTAATGCATCAGATGTTGTTCAATAATCTACCAATTTGGTTAAACATTTATTTTACATGGTTTACAGCAGTGATGGCCTATTTTAGTTATTGAACGGGGAAACCCAAAAAAAATGAAACTCTAAAAAAGGTCTCCAAAACCCACCCACTTAACATAACCCCCCTCATCCGCGAACAGCCATTCGTTGCACTATTTAAAACTTGGATCAAAATAAAAAGTCCAGTATAACTGAATCCTTTAAATACATAAGGTATTTTGGTTAAAGGACGGCTCATAAGCTCGTCTTCATTAAGCTGTGCGTATTCCATCCGTCATTTTACGTTGCGACTATTGAAGGAATAGGGCGCATATTTGCATCTCGGCAGATTAAATTGGTTTTAAGGTGTGTGAAGACTTTATTTTTCATCGGATGTGACGTGACAAAGCAGGACATCTTCACATGCGGGTAGGTCAAGACATTTGAAAAGTAATTTCAGCGTTCGAATAGTATCATTTGTTTTACTATTCAAATGGTTTAGGTTTCCCGTAATTCGTTCCCCAACATGTTCCCAGTCATCTTATTTTGAGGCCCTGATCCATTCCGCTGTCTTCCATCACAGGGCCGCACGGTGATCATCGAGCAGAGCTGGGGCAGCCCCAAGGTCACCAAGGACGGCGTGACCGTGGCCAAGAGCATCGACCTCAAGGACCGCTACCAGAACATCGGCGCCAAGCTGGTGCAGGACGTGGCCAACAACACCAACGAGGAGGCCGGCGACGGCACCACCACCGCCACGGTGCTGGCACGCGCCATCGCCAAGGAGGGCTTCGACTCCATCAGCAAGGGGGCCAACCCCGTGGAGATCCGCCGCGGCGTCATGAACGCCGTCGACGTGGTCATGACGGAGCTGAAGAGGCTCTCCAAGCCTGTCACCACCCCCGAGGAGATTGCCCAGGTAAAGTGCCTTCCCTGTTTGTACCAGTCCTATGGTTTATTTTATACTTGCTGACTTGCCGTAGCACATTCATGTGCTGTTGTCTGGAGTTAAATACATCTGACAACGCTCTTTTTTCTTTAGGTTGCCACAATTTCAGCCAACGGAGATGAGGAGATTGGAAGCATTATTTCCAACGCCATGAAGAAAGTGGGCCGCAAGGGAGTCATCACCGTGAAGGTAAGAACGGCAGTGCTATACCTCTACCTATACCTTGATGATATGATCAGGCTGACGTAGACTTCGGTCATGTCAATAATTTGGTGCCTGTCTGTAATATAGGATGGCAAGACTCTGCACGACGAGCTGGAAATAATTGAGGGTCTGAAGTTTGACCGTGGCTACATTTCTCCCTACTTCATCAACACCGCTAAAGGTAACGTGTGTCCTTCAAGTTGGCTTCAAAATAAATTCTGTTGCAATAATAACATTCCTGGTAATGTTGTCTTTTGTTACATGAGTAACCTTCCCTGCCCTCCCTTTCTCTCCAGGCCAGAAGTGTGAGTTCCAGGACGCCTACCTGCTGCTGAGCATGAAGAAGATCTCCACCGTCCAGAGCATTGTTCCTGCCCTGGAGATTGCCAACCAGCAGCGCAAGCCTTTGGTCATTGTGGCTGAGGATGTGGACGGAGAGGCCCTCAGTACTCTGGTTCTCAACAGGTAGAGTTTCTTTTGTCCCTTTTTTAGTCTGATTGTAATAATCTTGGGGCTTGAACCTAGTGGCCATCATGCATTCACAATATACGAGTCATGGTCACAGGGGTGTGCCTAGCCAGGGAGTAGATTACATCTCATTGAACTAACTGGTTGTCATGGGATTGTATCCGTTTATTTATTCATACAATGATTTACCTTTTCTTAAGCCTAAACCTTGAACTTGTAATGATTTACCATAAAATTTGAGATTATTGACCTTAATACAAGCCATCTGTTGGTGGAATATACCCAAAGAGAGCCCAGTAACGTGTTGATTTGTTTGTTTTGAATTTATGCGCTTTTATATTTCAGACTTAAGGTTGGCCTCCAGGTGGTTGCTGTTAAGGCTCCAGGCTTTGGGGACAACAGGAAAAATCAGTTGATGGATATGGCCGTCGCCACTGGTGGCACTGTAAGTTGCTCTTCCTGACCCGGGGTGACCTCGCTTTTATTTTAAGATGGCATCATGCAGTTAGTCTTACTTGGTTTGCTTACCTCCGCAGGTGTTCGGTGACGACGCCGTGGGCCTGGCTCTAGAAGACATCCAGGCTCATGACTTCGGCAGGATCGGAGAGGTGCAGGTGACCAAAGACGACACCATGCTGCTGAAGGGCGGCGGCAGCGCGGAGGCCGTGGAGAAGCGTGCTGCAGAGATCATCGAGCAGCTGGATGAATGCACCAGTGACTACGAGAAGGAGAAGCTCAACGAGAGGCTGGCCAAGCTCTCCGACGGCGTGGCTGTCCTTAAAGTGAGGACTTTGGCCCTTTCTTCTTTAACTTTGCCAGTATAGCATTTTAATTCAAAGATGCGATTGGGGTTTTTGTAAGGGTTAAATGACGAGCAAACCCCAACGCCTATTGTAGAATGATTTGCATCGGCTGACTTCCTTAACCAACGCGAATGCTGGGTAAATGTGGATGCAACACTAGTCCTCTCATTGAAACATAATTGAAGGGCCCTTTATAGGGCATCCTGCAGCCCTGCGTCAGTAAAAAAAAAAAAATGCTGGGTTTAAGTAGTAGTATTCTACCATTACAGATCGGAGGCACAAGTGACGTGGAGGTGAACGAGAAGAAGGACCGCGTTACCGACGCTCTGAACGCCACCCGGGCCGCCGTGGAGGAGGGCATTGTGCCCGGCGGCGGCTGTGCCCTGCTGCGCTGCATCCCTGCCCTGGACGCCATGAAGCCCATCAACGCCGACCAGAAGATCGGTGAGCCGAAACCGCCAAAACACGAAAGCACCATGGAAAACTGGAACTCGTTTTTGAGTTCTCCGTCATGCTTGTTTTTTTGAACGCTGAAAATAATGATCCTTTCCCATCACAGGTATCGATATCATCAGGAGGGCGCTCCGCATCCCAGCCATGACCATTGCCAAGAACGCCGGTGTGGACGGCTCCCTCGTGGTGGAGAAGATCCTGCAGGGAGGAGCCGAGCTGGGCTACGACGCGATGAAGGGAGAATTTGTCAACATGGTGGAGACGGGCATCATCGACCCCACCAAGGTACGCCGGTGATTTCTGTTGCACTCATACAGTGTGTGTGGTGACGTGGAGCCTACGTCATTAATTTGCGTGCGACTCTGCTGCCCCTCTGTGCCTTACTTGGGGATGAGTATCCAAGCGGCTTACTCTGTCTCCCCCTGCAGGTTGTGAGGACGGCCCTTATGGACGCCGCGGGCGTTGCTTCCCTGCTGTCCACCGCTGAGTGTGTTGTCACGGAGATCCCCAAGGATGAGAAGGAGATGCCAGGTGGCGGAGGCATGGGTGGAATGGGCGGCATGGGTGGCATGGGAGGAATGGGTGGCATGGGTTTCTAAGCCAGCACCATAAACAAAGATAAGACTTCGGGGCAGCGTTGTGCCAGGGAGAGAAGAGCCTTCCGGCCGCCGAGCTCCCTCCCACCACCACCACGGCCAGCCCAAACTGACCCACCCCTCTCATTCCTCCCTCCCTCCCTCCCTTACTGGTTCCCAGAAGAAAGCCTTGCCCCACCCAGCACCACTGCGTCCTCCTCGCCTTTCCTAACCCATGCACATAATAAAGCTCATCATCCATGGACTGGGGGGCAGAGGACCAGCCAGTGTCCCTGTTTACACCCTCCAGTGCTGTCCAAGAAATCATAACGAAAGAGTACAATAAATGTATATGTAGGTGAAGCTGTAAAATGATATATGGGAGAAGAAGCTAATGTACATCTTTATTTTCTTACTCTTGCAAGAAATAATCTTAAAGATTATTTCTGTCAAGTGTTATGAATACTAAAAAACAAACTATCTCTATTAATGTAAAATGTTGATGGAGAAAATCGAGCCTAGCCAAGAATGTTTCACCGTCAAATGTATTTGTTTTTTCAGTTTTGTCCGTTTTATACATGTCCTGGGTTCGTATATGGCTTAAAAACTCAACTAAGCTGAGCCAATTAAACCAATGTTCTCTGGCATATGAGCATTTGCAGACATTTATTGTGATGGGTCAATACTTCTGATCATCTGATCGGTTACAGATCAGGTTTGTATATGACCATTGTAGTTGGACAAAAGTGCCTCGTTTAGAAATGTGAAACAGCAAGGTTTCGAGTCTGATGTGGCCATCTTAAGTCTGCCGCAATACATTTCTGTTTTACGCCTTTTGCTCGAATACCATCTTAAACATCATGAGGGAACGCATGGGCAGCTGAGTTTTAAATTAATTTTCCAGATAATGTTCTGGGTAGGACTGGCTGGGCTGGGTAACCTGGTGGTGCTCGAGTTGAAAATGTGTTTTGGACCATGTCGCAGGTCTGAAACAAATGTTTTCCTGTTCTCCTGCTGTCAAACATCCACCATATGGACTCTTCGGTCCTCCCACATCAGTGTGAACCATTTATGCTAATTGGATGCCGTTAACGCAAACAAGCCCAAATAATGTTACTTTTACAACCTATGGGGTGGTACGTCCGTAGAACATTATTCCATTGCAGTTCAGCAAGCAGTTGTCTTTCAGTTTCTGTTTTGTACTATAGTCCATAATTACTGGTGATTTTGTTTTTTTTATTTAATAAAAACAATTATATTGAAATGTTTCCAAAATTTTATTTTTCCTTAATACTTTTTATATAAACTACTTGCTTTTTTGTAAGTATGAAATTGGGTTATTTACTAGATGTTACTCATTCAACCAGCCACACAACACAGGCTAAATGAGTGCACATTCTGTCTTTCATAGCTGCAGTACATTTTAGATTTGCTGGATATATTTGAATCTTTATTTAGGTGGCGAACTTGACAATTCTCCCACAGTTGAATGGAAAAAGGTAATGTATTCCTAATATAAAATAGCCTTTAAGGGTTTGTGTATGCCTTTTGAGGTATACACAAAGTATGCATAAGTTCATCACATCTTTCAAAAGTATATTTTAGCATCGAAAGTTTAAAGTAAATGTATTTGGAGGTAGTGAATGGAGAGGCACTTGACCTTTGCATTTCTGTCATAACAGCGATCCAAACTCAGGTCTATTCTTACCTTTCACATGATGAGTCTATTTGTGGTAAAACCCCCAAGTCCCTGACCTGGGCTTAAATAGTATGGATTCTCTCCGCAACGCACAAAGGCACGAAAGAACACAAAGGAAACAGTTTTTCTATCAAAAATAGTTTTATCATGCAGTCAGATGTAGGCAATCCAATCCAATTCTGTTAACACAAAAATAAGCTCAGATAAACAATCTCCAAACATTAAAGCAACTTAAGAATATATATCCTATATAGTTTAGCAGTACAATATATACATTTCTCTTGCATCTTGATATTGGTATATACATTACAACTCTTACCATACCAATAAATATGTTAAATGAATATATTAAAAAAAAAAAAAAAAATACAAAAGTTGGGTTTGAATGTTGGAATTGTCATTGGGTTGCAGAGCATCCGATCCCTCCCTGAAACACAGCTCTCTGGCATGACCAGGTGTGAGTCCAGGTGTCCCAGGTCACTGTCGAGCCAGTTTGGGTCCATTTTGTTTTAAGACAGTGGTTATTATTGCTTACTCTATGATCATTTTGAAAGCCATTATTGCACATTATCAAATATAAACACTGTGTGAAATAAATGGTCATCCAGCGTTGCACACAGTCAGAATGATCGAAGAGAAAGGTGTCATACTGCCATCGTTTTGAAGAGAGCACCTCTATAAACTCATAGTCTGAGTGTGCAAATCTGGCCAGTTTCGCAGTAGAATTTTCTTTAGGGGTGAAAAACAAGGAAATTAAATCCAACCACATAATGTAACAATAAGCTTTTCTAAACATTTAAAGAACAGCCGTGAAAGGTTCGTGATTTTTCCCATTGGCACTAACCTTGTGTTGACTTTGTTTGGTGGGGCTAGTTATATATGAATATACACACACACACACACACACACACACACACACACACACACACACACACACAGCGGGACCATTGATCTCTTCTGTCCAGTCTCACTTCCTTTGTGCGTGTGTGTGCATGTGTATGTGTATATATGTGTGTGTGTGTGTGTGTGTACTGGGGGGGGGGGGGGGGTTCCCCTGCTACGTGTGGTGGACCTCGTGGAACATGAGCTCGCGAGGGATGCGGGTCTCGGCACCGTGCACCGAGCAGGCGCGGCGCTCGAAGGCCGACACCATCTGCTTCACCACCTCATCGAAGAACACGTGGGCCAGCTGAGAGTGGAGCAGCGAGCGGAACTCAAAGGAGATCTGGGGGGAGGAGAGTAGGGATGGAGGGGGAGGAATATCGGTTCGTGTTAGGATCAGGATTCTAGTCTTCGCCTGGTTGACCCAAAAATCGATTCCTTTTTTTTAAAGACATAACAGTTACTTTATCTTAGCATAAGCTCATTTATGCTACCGTCCTACAGAGGGCGCTACAGTTTGTCCAGAGTCAATTCACATCAAATACCGTTTTGTTTTGTTCAGCCAGTGTCATTTGAAAATCAGAACCACATAAGATAAAATCACACAAAGAATATATTGAAAAGGCCATATTTGCAGAACCGCAATACATATCGACACTCAAAAAAACATTGTAATAACAACAGAACAGTGATACTTACGCCAAAGTCAACGGTGCAGGTGCGTGGGTACCCAGGGAGGCCAGGACTGAAGCGCCACACCGTTTCCAAGTGGTTGAACAGCTTACCCTCTGAACAGGAGGCCTGGAGAGCAACCGACCGTAGAGTTAAAGTTTCTGGTTGAATAGGGGTCAATTTGCCATTTAATTGAAGCTCTGATTCGGCAGGGTTTTGAACAAATTCATGAGATGTAGGAGAAGATGCTGATGTTCGGTCTTATCACAAAGTAAAAGAAGTTGAAGCTATGGTAGGTCATAACAATTTTTTGGTCATAATTATTGAAATTCTCTTTTGCATCCTCATAGCAATCAATAAATAATATGCTCTGACAAAATAAAGCAAAGCAATCTGGTATCTGTGACTGTAGGCCTGTAATAAATGGGATAAGATCCAAATGAAATTATTGGATGGTCTACCTGTCTACCTGCCCAGCCATCTCAGGGCACACTCGCACTGGGCAAGTTTGCCTGTTCCGTGCTGCAGGAAGATTCAGCACGATTCCCCCCCCTTCCCATTCCCCCCGCTGGTCCGTGGTCACACTGCTCCCAAAGGCCATGGCCTGGGCACGATTGCTCCTTCATACATACGTCATCACGTCGCAATACGATAAATACGTCATCATCACCAAGCGTGGTGTCCAGCTGCGACTGAATGCTGTCGTCTGCCTAAATTTCAAGTAAACACTCGACTTCACTATCGCACCAACGTAAACCCACTCGTAAACCGCTTGCCACCATTGTTTAAAATGATTGTTGTGGGGAAGAAGGGCATGGACCTATAAAGAAAGAAGGGTCGCGCAAGGACTACGTCATCCAGCTCACGTTGCGTATCCGCGCGTGTCATCTAATTAGCTTCTGTACTTTGGCCACGGCACACCTCTCCCAAGTGTGCCGTGGCCAAGGGGCTGTTCCGTGCTGGAATACTGATGGCGTGGTCACACTAGCCAAACGTTCTAGACTTTAGTATGCAAATGAGCTCAGGCACGGGGCCGTGGCCCTAGTGTGAGTGGCCCCTCAGTGTACATCCTGCTCGTACACGCATAGGACCAAAGTCTTCAAAAAGTCTAGGCAGAGCTATTGCTAAAGCTAGCAAGCCGGTTACATGTTTAAGGGGATTGGCATGGAGGGAGGCCTGAAGTGAAGGATGGGATTTTTTAGTTGGATACATTCAAAATCGAGTTTACTCATACACTAGCCTGAACTACACACCACCTCCTGGTAGCTTTGACCTCTGAACCAATAGTTCTGGCTCAGGAATGCTACGTACTTGGCATTGGCTAAGAGTCGGCTAGACTAGAGGACTAGCTACAGAGAACTATTATTATCTAATATTGAATTGTTTTCCAGTTTGTACACTTGGAAGTTTGGTCCCAGATATGTGTTTGGATAACTGAAAACAACATGTTTGATAGTAGGGTGTGCTAGGGTGTGTTTAGGATGTGATTATGTTGTACTAGTAGATTAGCACAACATAAACAAAGGAGAAATGGTGACCAAAATACCTTTCGGCTCAACTAACAGCACAGACTTTTCGTTTATTGATTGAGCACTTGAACCTCACCTTGACCAAGTGGGGGCGCACGGAGGTGACCAATGAGGTGTAGTTCTCCACCACAGGGGGGAAGCCCACTGTCAGTTTGGCCTTGCAGAAGCCCGCTCTCTTGAACACCACGTCAGACTTCTTGCACCATGGAACAAAGTGGCGGTAGTCCCCAACCCCGGCCACCACGCCGTACATCTCCTGCATGGAAAACCTGGGGGGGGGCGGTGGTATGTTTAATAACACCTCCTAGCGGCTAAGGCACTCTAGTGTCTTTTAATAGGCATGAATGTCACAACAAGAGGTGCTGTACTAAGACCTGACCCCGTCATATCTGCATTAAGTGGGTTGTTGAGTTAAAGGTATGAAGGAAGAATACAACTAGAAAGATGGAGTGAGAAACGGGATTATGGGGAAAGAGCCCAGGTAGAATAGCCACGATTGAGGAAGATTACCTCCCCCCTTGCGTTGCATAACTTTCCGTCTCATGCTCTGGGAACTGAGCCGGTGTTCCCTGGGGCTATTTATAAAGCCAGATTTAGTGAATATGACCTTTCCTGACAGACACACCAGCACTACGTACGTCATGGATGCCAATACATGGCATGCCAGAATGCCTTTAATTCATGCACTAAATAATAAGTTTGCATGTAGAATAAGGATACAATTTAGAATACAAAACACTAGTAAATGAATGAACCCGGTATATGGAATCTCGTGGATACAACCAATACAGCGATGATATTAGGAAATAACGCTCCAATTGTTAGAATGCATTCATATTTCACCTGTAACCATGAGATAAAAAAGTACACCTACTAGCCATTTGTACCATACTAGCATATTGATAGATACATTTCATTGATCCGCCTCAGGAAATTCCTACAAGCATTCATGCATCCACACACACACACACACACACACACACACACACACACACACACACACACACACACACACACACACACACACACACACACACACACACACACACACACACACACACACACAGCAGCTCACCCAATGATGCGCCTCTCAGAGTACTCCCTCTTCTTGGAGAAGGACCCAGCGAGGTTGAAAAAACCGCGGGCGGGCACCGGCATGACGGGCCATGGCATGGCGGACAGTGCCATGACGCGCCCTGGCATAGTGGGGCACTGCAGCTGGGGAGCACGCGCCATCAGAATCCCACATGATGACAGGTGTCTGTTCACGAAACAATTATAAACCAACGGGAAGTCAATTATCAGCCAACATACAGGTATCCGCATTATTAGCTAGCATGCCAGTATCACCTGCAACCATGTTGGTATCTGGGTTGTGTATTGTTAGATATTTTAATTAAAAAAAGATTACTAAGAGGTTTGGCGTTTTTGAAAGCAAGGAGGGTGCGGACATTGTGGGGTGGTTGGTGAAGTCTTTGCAGGTGTTTGTAGTATCAACAAGTACAATCCTCCACAATGAAAAACATCAGTCACAGTTCTGGAATGAAATCTTGCTAAGGCCTGAAAACACCTGTCTATAATACCCAAACAATGCATTATCAAAACGTCCACATTATCAAAACTTTTTAATTGGTCTCGTCACCGCAACCCTTGCCAACACGAAGACAGAGAGCAGCAAGTACACGTCACCAGCTCTTTACCATGCCAAATGGCACCAGGGCAGGTCATGTGCCAAATAGCTGTAGTTGCAAAGCTATGAGTCAAGTCTGCGTCATAAGTCACACAGGAGTTTTCTCTGTACTGGCCCGGGGGGCTGAAAGCCAAAATCAAGGTTAATGATTTGCATTTCAACACAGTACTACCGTGCATTATTGGAAAGGTTTCCAGAAAGTACGAAATGTAATGTACAAACTCCAGTGTGCCTTCTCCTCTGCCAGAGGTCAACGCAACAGTACCACTATTCAGTACACATGATCCTCGAGAAATAAAATGTAAATTTCTATTCCTGAGTCAGTTCAATTCTGATTTCACTGAAGTAAAGAAGAAATATGATCACTTGCCGGATACTTTAAATAGAAGTAGCAAGGTGTAAGACATTTAAACAATAATTGTGCTCTTCTCAAAATATGGGTTAGGCCTATTTGGCACGTGTTCGTTCAGTGTCCTGAACTTGGTGACCTGTTTGAGCTTCGAGGCTGGGGAGGAGGGAGCCGGCGGATATTGGGAATTTGGACTGCCATAACCAGTTTTAACGTTATGCATCAATGTTAAATATTTGTTCTTTAAAATAAACGTTTTTAAGAGATGTAAAGGGTCAAAACTAGTTTGAGATTTATATCATAAGTATCCAGTCTGCTAAAGAAGAAATAGCCCAAAAACATGCCATACCCTCTTGAATCTTGAAAAAGCAGTCTCAATTTAGTCTAGTAAATGCAAGGGATCTGTCTGAGTGAGACTTAACTTGGACACAATCACAATGTATGGCAGTCATCATCACCAGTGGACACATACAGCCGTGATGTTTCAAGGCCAGTGATAGGAACAATATCCATTTGATCTTAAACCTGTATACCCAGGGCACTAATTGCATGCTACTGCGTGCAGTTCCCTCCAGAGATAATACTTTACTATGAAGTGAAATGTGACACAGTCAGAAACATATCTGCCTTGGCCTCAACGAGCCCGGACATGTGCATAGGAGGTTATCGGGAACATAAATGCTTGTATGGGAATGAAGGCTTCTTAACAATGGGTTACTTTAACATGTTAAGATGGGTTTGGTTTGATCATGATTTAGTAATAACAGAGTTATAACAACAGACAATTGACCCCTCGTAGAGGACCAACTATCAAGGAGAGATCAGGCGACTTCTCCTAATTAGTTGGTCATCTAATTGTTATAGGCCTACATTATCCTAACGCATCTGATGTCATCCTAATTTACATTTTTCTACTTAATGACAGTTGCGCTGATGCTTTGACAAGTTTAATCATAATACAATTAAGAGCCAAACACACAAAAGCATTTGTATTTGAGTAGTTAAGTAAAGTTACACAACACAATAGTACAGTACAGTACACAACAGTCTCGAAAACTCTCACATTTTAACGTTACTATACAAATATAGTAATCCCAGAGGTTTTGTCAACTGCTTCATCTTTCGGTCACCTCAGTCATTTCGGCTATTTATTACTTGAATGGACTTCTTGCTGTCGCTCATCAAACAGCTCACAAAAGAAGCGCAGTTTTCTTATTTTTAAATTCTCGAAACTCAGCAGATACTCAACACCTTTAAATTGTGATTTTTTTCTGCATCCTCCCATTTAGAAACAGTCGACCTTAGTTTTTCAATAATCTCAGAATAAAATAATTCACCTGGTCTGTGTCTCCCGGGCAGCTGTGGACTGTATCTGTTTTAAACACTCGGCAGCTCTGAGCAGGCTTCTGCTACCCCTCGCCATCTTCCCTTCTTTGAGGTCTACTCCCTCTCGTCTGCCTGCTGCACAGCATGCCTGTTAACCCGCCTTCTTCTCAGACTTAGCATTCATTGGTTGATCGATTTAGTTTAGGGTCGCCATTGGTTTATGTGTCGATCCATTCATATTGACGTCATATGTCCAACGTGCACGGACCGGCGCACGCCTAGTGTCACGAGATTAGATTAATTTTCGTCGGCGACCTGTGTAACCTTATACCAATGCATTATGCACTTGCAATTCTCTAAAATCTATTGGAGTGTTTATTTTCTAGCGCTGGTGAACTGGTGGAGTCACCTAAATCACTTAATCTACTCATCTACAACTCTAATCTATTTTTTTCCACCCAACTAAGCAAGGGCTAGTGACACTCATATTTCATGACACTGTTTACTTAATGGCATTTATTCAATATATATGGATAAAGGGGTGACCTTCGAAATACATATGTACTTTGAGAGAATACACATTTCAAAGTTACCTGTTATGAATTGAGCAGACTGATTAAATATGATGAGTAAAATATTCCTTTGTTGGCAAACCAAGTTTGGATAATTGTCCAACAAACGTTAGTCTTAAATTTAATCTCAGGATTATTAAATCGATCACATAAAAATAAATCACACCAACAGAACATTATCGTTATACAAAAATGTTGATAGATGTATTGTTTACATTGTATCAATGGGCTAGACCTGACCTGACCCTATGAACCTGACCCAGGGGCACCTCAAGCTATATTAAACGATGAGCTTTTATCTTGAAGGTTCTCTGAATGTATTTCCGGTAGCTTCCCAAAACTCGTGAAGACTATATATTCCTGGGTTCCGGTTTCAGTCACGAACCATCACCAAAATGGCGAAGATCGCCAAAACACACGAAGGTAAATTAAATTGCTTCAAATTTCACTACACAGCATCACACACCACCATCAATAACGTATTTACGGACTGTTGTACAGTGATTCACCGGAAAAAATGATTTTCTTGTATTATGATGTCGTATTTTGCAAACAACTACCAAAGAGGCCTTGCTACGACACAACGCGGACTTTAGCCTTAGATAATGGCGCTCACGGCTAAGCTATGTAGCTAGCGTCACGCCGCCCCATTTAGTTAGCATATATCTGCAAAACGACCGTAAAGTTTTGATATTCATCGTTGGTCCATTCTGTCATTAGATGTATTCAATGAAACGAGATTACATTGTCGTGTGTAACTCTCCTAATAGGTGGTTAAAATTGCACATCCGCGTTTAACACCCTCGACGACATGTTCACGTTAATGTTAGAGGCTGGTTGTGTTCCCCGATATAACTTGATGTCCCAGTCAATAATAAATCGTACTCTATTCAAGTTATTCACCAAGTATGTACACATCTTGGTTGTTTAACTAGTGCCGTTTGCGAACATAAATTATTGGTCACTATTGTGCGTTTTGTACGTTTGTTTAATTTATTTATTTATTGTTGGGTAATTTCGCGAATATCTTTTTAATAGCGTTCATTTTGGGGTTTGGGGTTTCTTCGGGACGCTAAGGAACATGGATATGTAAAACATTAGCGGCAATAATTGTGAACATTTTCTAACTGGTGTATGCTTTGTTCTGTCTCAGACATTGAGGCCCAGATCCTGGAGATCCAGGGGATGAAGGCCGCCCTGCTGGAGGAGGGAGAGCAGGGTGTGGGACTGGACTCCACTGGCTTCTTTGACCAGGAGATCTACGGGGGCAGCGACAGCCGCTTCACGGGATATGTCACGTCTATTGCTGCAAATGAACAAGAAGATGTACGACATTTATTTATTGTGATAACTAAATCATAACGTCTTCTGAAAATAATTGCAAACATTTGTGGTATTTGTATTGTGTATGTATGTATATATGTATATGTATATGTATATATATATATCTATCTCTATCTCTATCTCTATCTCTCTCTCTCTCTCTCTCTCTCACAGACTGCTTGAAACCTCATTCATCTTACCTTTTTGTAAATAAAATAATCACCCAGCCAGGTCTAGAACACATCCTGATCAGAGTTGTTTTTGTTTCAGAATTTCCTGTTGGGCTTGACTGCTCCTTTTCTGTCTGTATCCGAGCTAGGAGTGTCGGCCACTTCGGCCTGACCTGACTAGACTCTTGTTTCCTTTCTCTTAATTGCAGGATGATGAGGAAGATTCATCGACCAGTTTATTGGGTCAAAAGAAGCCTGGGTACCATGCCCCGGTGGCCATACTTAACGCCATTCCCCAGTCAGAGGAACAGGTAAGCTTTTATGATCAAAATATATGTGACCGGAACTTCAAAGCGTTCAATGCCAAAGCTTAACAGTAATAAATAGTTGAAGCACTATATTTGAACCTGCATGACCATTCCCATGAACGTACAGGCCAAGCTATAGTGCAAAAGTATACAATAACTTGTTATAACTGGGGTCTCTTGGTTCTTCCCCAAGATTCTCTTTTAAATGCAAGTTACATATCTTTTTCTGTCAAATACACCACCCAATTTTACCACATTTTGAATTTACTCATACATTTAGTAAATCCTGTGAACTAGGTGTGATCATCAGGATATACTTGTAGCTTTTTACACATCTGTAATCAGGGAAATATGCACATTCGTAACAGACGATGGCACAATGAGCCTCAATTTTGACACAATGCGACAAATGCCCTGTTTGGATGGAATGTTTGGTCATTTATAAAGGTAAAAGTAATAATTAGTTGACCATGGCAGCCAGTTTAAGGCCCCATTTCATGCGAGTGCTTGTCTTCAGCTTTTAGAAGTAGGCACTGAGCT
The DNA here is from genome assembly GCF_031168955.1 of Gadus macrocephalus. Lineage (NCBI taxonomy): Eukaryota > Metazoa > Chordata > Actinopteri > Gadiformes > Gadidae > Gadus > Gadus macrocephalus. The sequence goes on from NC_082401.1 coordinate 23,249,599, forward strand.
CAAATCTAGTTGTCACTTGGTTGACAAGTTTCTTGGTGGAAGCTGGGAGTACAAAGTAAACACCTTGATTCCTAAATTTGCTGATGGATTTGACTATTTGGCAGCCAAAAAAATCTGGTTAATGTATTGGAACAATCGCTTGGCCGGTAGGTTTTCACTATCTGGCAGGTGAAGATAAATAATTCTAAGTTATTTTGGATCCTTTTTAATTGGTGCAACAACAAGGGCTGTCCCCTAAAAGTTGACTGGTCTAATCATAGTTCAGAGAGCCCAGAGCTTGAATTAACTTAGTCTACATCTATCAGCGGGGAACTAATGGGACAATCGGTGGGTCTAATGTTGGTAACTGAAAACTGAATAGCGGAACAATGGTGGTTTAAGAATCACTAGCCCCATGGTCGAACTTCAGAGTATGCCTTTCTTATGGCTTTAGACAACGTTATGGCTGAGTGTGAATGTTTCTTTAATATCAATCCATTAGAACATCGCGTCTCACTTATGTTGTGGTTGGAATTGACCATTGATCTATCACGCCTGTCACTTGAACTTGCAGTAAACGAGCATCATAACGCTGCTTAAAACTGGTAAATTTCTATTCAGATAATTTTGGTCGTATTTAAAATCCTTCATTTATTGAATCAATACTAACATGTTGCTCCTGTTTCTCCCGTGCAGTATGACCCCTTCGCAGAGCATCGTCCTGCGAAGATTGCCGACCGGGAGGACGAATACAAGGGACGCCGAAGACAGATGATCATCTCCCCGGAGCGACTCGACCCTTTTGCAGACGGTAAATTCCACCACTCCTCTTTTGTCTTCATCTTCCTCCCATTTCCTCCCCCTTTTCATGTTGTTGATTTCTTTATGGTCTCAATTGGTCCCTTTTTGCCGCTCAACCCTTCGACTGAAATGCAATTACTTGCTCCCCAGACGTGGTTCCTTCCCTGTGGTCAATCCTCTGGTTTAGAAGCATTTTGTTGAACTCTGACATTTCCACTTAATTCTAGGAGAAACTTATGGCGTAAAATTTGTTCGTTTTGGCATGAAAAGACTTTGCACCCATGTGTGGGACCCAATGATCGCTGTAGGGCTGGCTCACCTTTTTTGGGGGGAGGTGATTGGGTGTCCTCTGATGGAGGGTTATTTCACCTATCAAAGCGTGGGTTGCAGATCGATTGTTTTTGGGTTGAAGGGTTAATAGACCCATGTGGCTATCAGGCAGGATCCTCTTATAAAAATCATGACTTGGCAACCGGTATGTTAGGCTTTGAACATCATATTAGAGGCAGGTTCAATTGTATACACGTCTGTGTATAAATACGTACACACGTCACAGATGTAAAGCTGTGTATGGCTCATTAAATGACAAAAGCCAACCCAACATATACAGGCATCAACCAAATGATTTCTTCTGGCTTGTGGTCCCTGACCTTATGGCAGTGTAATCAAACTAGAGTTCACTGTCGCCTAATTCTTTTGAGTATTAAAAAAAAAAGAAGGCAGAACGCCCCTAATTTAAACGTAACGAGTCACCAGTTAAGCCTAGCTAGGGCTCACCTGAAGCCTGCATGTAGACTTTTATATTTATTCAAGATGTTGTGTTTAGTTTTATTTTACAACTCCCTGTAAGATAGAAATATTTGATCAAGAAAATTGTACCACAATGCCACAGGCCCATACTAACTGTCCTTAATTTCTCTCCTACAGCAGTACTGCTTTGCCAGTCCTGTACTGCACTCTGTTAAGGGTGCAGCAACTCATCCTGTGTAGGTTATGGTGAACACACAAGTGTGCACTTTTCAGTTTGGTCAGGGTCTACTGCTGCTGTGGGGACACAAAGCAGCCCAACAATGATAAACTTAAGCCCCAAAGTTATTGTTTTAACATATATAATTTTTGTTATATATATCCCCCATTTGGACATCTCCTAGTGAAATGAAAGAAGTATGATTTTTAACCATTACTTTTTAACTTGAACAATATTGTCACAGTATTGATGTCTGGACAGTTGGGCCGTCCCCCTTTTTGTATCTCCTGAAGTAGCCTCCGATCAAAAGTTTTTAGTGGCCCCTGAAAAACCTCAATCATTTAGCTTTAAAAAATAAAAATAAATGATGAGTAATTTGGCAGCTGGATCCCAGTCTAACTTTAATTGCACCCCTGTAGATTGAGGCCAAGCTCCAGGATTCTCTCTATATTTGAGTGACGTAAATCAATGCAACACAGGTGGTATACTTATGTGTGTGAGTTCCTACCCTTTCCAAAGTGTTACTAATGGTAAAGAGAAATTTTCTAGGCTTCTTTTCTGCCGGTTGAAGTCTGACTGCAGAAGGACCCTTGGCACTGAAAGTGTACGTATTCTGGAGAGCACAGCCCAGGACCCCTGCATCAGTGATGGCTTTACCTTCTCCTTTGTCTCCTTAAACGAACACAGAGCAACCACAGCTCATCTATGTATCTGCTTGTTTTTTTTTTCTTCCCTAAGACTGCTATGTCTGTATGTAAGAAAGAGAGGAAACGTTTGTATCTGTAGGGCTTTTTTTTTTTTTCATTGTGATTCACATGTAAAGCCAACGGAAAGTAATGATCTATTCATTTGGTTTTAGAGTCAGGGTTAGCTGGCTGTGTATTGTGCTTGCTGTGTTTCTACGACAGTTGGTCCCAAGTCCACAGCCTAACGTATGTCCGGTTTTGTTGTTGGTGCTCTTTCGCGCAGGGGGCAAAACGCCAGACCCAAAGATGCAAGTGAGGTCGTACATGGACGTCATGAAGGAGCAGCACCTGACCAAAGAGGAGGTTTGTTCTTGACAGTCTTATCCAAACTGTAGAAGTCAGGTTTACATCAAGGAAAAGACCAAAATATCGATGACCTGTCAATTGACTGTGGCTGTATGCTTGCCCTCCTCCAGAAAGACATCCGACAGCAGATGGCAGAGAAGGCGAAAACGGGGGACCTGAAGGCAGTGAATGGCTCCGCCGCCGCCGCCGCAGCCAAGCGTAAACGTCGTTGGGACCAGACGGCTGAAGCGAACCAAACACCCACCAACACCACGCCCAAGAAGATGTCCAGCTGGGACCAGGCGGACTCCACCGCAGAGGTGACTGGCCTGATCTAATCAAATCAGAACAATTGCTTGATCCATGCAGGAACAAGGGATGGGGGTTTTGTTTTCTTGCTCTGGACTTTATTGGGTCGTGGTATATACTTGTACTACTTTCAAAAGATTGCAACAGTCGAATATCTTTTTGTCTTGCAGCAAACACCAGGGCATACCCCTGCACACACCCCCTCCAACAGTCGCTGGGACGAGACGCCCGGTCGGGCCAAAGGCAGCGAGACTCCAGGCGCCACCCCTAGCACTCGCATGTGGGACCCCACTCCGAGCCACACACCGGCCGGCGCTGCCACCCCCGGGAGGGACACCCCGGGCCACGCTACGCCCGGCCACGGAGGAGCCACGGGCAGCGTCCGCAAAAACCGCTGGGATGAAACCCCCAAGACGGAGCGCGAGACCCCCGGGCACGGGAGTGGATGGGCAGACACCCCCCGCACAGACCGTGGAGACGAGTCGGTGGGGGAGACGCCCACCCCAGGCGCCAGTAAGAGGAAGTCGCGTTGGGACGAGACGCCCGCCAGTCAGATGGGATCCTCAACCCCAATGCTCACCCCGGGGAAGACGCCCATTGGAACACCGGCCATGAACATGGCAACCCCCACACCAGGTAAACCAAAGTTTCAGTCCTCCGTCTGTGGAAGCTGTGGTTATTACGGGCTGTGTCTTATGCCTTATTGTGTTGTCTCCAGGTCACCTGATGAGTATGACCCCAGAGCAGCTGCAAGCCTGGAGGTGGGAGAGAGAAATTGACGAGAGGAACAGGCCCCTTACGGATGAGGAGCTAGATGCCATGTTTCCAGAGGGCTACAAGGTACATTTTATTTAGAAATATCAATACAACTCCTTAAATGATACTGTGAAATACAATTAAAGTCTTATTTTTCTGTAACTTATTAAAACCTTTTTTTTCCCATTTCTTTCTCCCGTAGGTGTTGCCTCCTCCAGCAGGCTACGTGCCCATCCGCACCCCGGCCCGCAAACTGTCTGCCACTCCCACTCCCATCGGGGGCATGACCGGCTTCCACATGCAGACTGAGGACCGCTCCATGAAGCAGATCAACGACCAGCCCTCCGGAAACCTCCCCTTCCTCAAGCCAGACGATATACAGTACTTCGACAAACTTCTTGTGAGTACTGCATCTTCATTTCAGCTCACAGATTGTGATCCAGACGTCTGACATGTTAATTGGAGGTTCCTGATTTTAATTGCATGGTTGTAATGCGTTCGCGTCAGGTGGAGGTGGATGAGTCCACGCTGAGCCCCGAGGAGCAGAAGGAGAGGAAGATCATGAAGCTCCTGCTGAAGATCAAGAACGGCACCCCCCCTATGAGAAAGGTCAGTGTCTCTCTTGAACGCTGCACTTGAGACTCTGTAGTAAGCTATTGGTTATGCTGCTGTGTGCCTCAGCCAGAAACATGAAACGTTCATCATGCATGAGTCTTTTACAATTCACTAATGACGTTCTTTGGGTTTGCAGGCGGCGCTGCGACAGATCACAGACAAGGCTCGAGAGTTTGGAGCTGGCCCCCTCTTCAACCAGATCCTCCCTCTGCTCATGTCCCCCACCCTAGAGGACCAAGAGCGCCATCTGCTGGTCAAAGTCATCGACCGTATTCTCTACAAACTGGACGACCTGGTTCGACCCTATGTGCACAAGGTAGGTTATGAATCCTCTGAGGTTGTAAGTACAAAAAATCGAGGTACTTGTGGATGTTCTATATACTGATCTGAATTTGTTTCTACCAGATCCTGGTGGTGATTGAGCCCCTTCTGATTGATGAGGACTACTATGCCAGAGTGGAGGGCAGGGAAATCATCTCTAACTTGGCAAAGGTATGGAACAGTCATTCATCCCTCTTAATTCATGGTCCAGGTTCAATGTAATGTAAGAGGCCAACATGGTTTGTGCGAATCATTCTCGCCTGTTCGACCCCTCCATGGTCAGATCAGGGCTAGTACTTCGCTAGAGAGACGCCCACACGAGAGCTAGCAGAGAAGGCTCCCATGTCCCTCTGTTCTCACCCTGCACCCGTTGGCCACATTACACAAACCAGTATAACACTTGGCTACCATCATGTGATTCTACCGGAAGCGCGTACTATAACCAGCCCTGCATATGGTATTCAATCCTTGCATCTGTATTAACCATTAATATTATTTCAACAACCCCCAAATGAAACCCTTTCTTCTCTGACCCGTTTTGCGTGCAGGCTGCCGGCCTGGCCACCATGATCTCCACCATGCGACCCGACATTGACAACATGGATGAGTACGTCAGAAACACCACCGCCAGGGCCTTCGCCGTGGTGGCGTCAGCCCTGGGCATCCCCTCGCTGCTGCCCTTCCTCAAAGCCGTGTGCAAGAGCAAAAAGTCCTGGCAGGCCCGACACACGGGCATCAAGATTGTGCAGCAAATCGCCATCCTGATGGGCTGCGCAATCCTGCCCCATCTCCGTAGCTTGGTGGAGATCATCGAGCACGGTGAGCGCCCGGGGCCCACCCAGCGGTGAAACAACACATTGTCTCATTAAGGGCCATGTAGGGTGATGCACTCTGGTATATACTGCGTGCCCTGACTGGCCTTGTGTTTGTGGTCCCAGGTCTGGTGGACGAGCAGCAGAAAGTGAGGACCATCAGCGCTCTGGCCATTGCTGCCCTGGCGGAGGCGGCCACTCCATACGGTATCGAGTCCTTCGACTCGGTCCTCAAGCCCCTCTGGAAGGGTATCAGACAGCACAGAGGAAAGGTAGCGTCAAAGCTCTCGAGGGACCTTATCAACCGTAGCCTTTTAGTGTTATAGGATGAACTGTTACAACTGGTCATAGAAATATGCAAGATCATCACCCAGCGCTAAGCCTGTGAGTGGCTATAGTGTGTATAATTGCTTGCTAAAGACTCTCCTCTTTGAGGGCTGTTGCTGTCAGGAGAATGGTCGGATGTGAGACCGCTATATTCTGCTGCCAGTATCGGACAAACGTTGCATCATTATTTATATTTACCTTTCAACTGAGTGAAGACTACCATTGACACCATTTCCTCTGCCTGTTTTCAGGGTCTGGCAGCCTTCCTGAAGGCTATTGGCTACCTGATCCCCTTGATGGATGCTGAGTACGCCAACTACTACACCAGGGAGGTGATGTTGATCCTCATCAGAGAGTTCCAGTCCCCCGATGAGGAAATGAAAAAGATTGTGCTCAAGGTAAGGTGGAGTATTCGATAATGACTGATTTGATGATCTGCGAATCATTCTCGCCTGTTCGACCCCTCCATGGTCAGATCAGGGCTAGTACTTCGCTAGAGAGACGCCCACACGAGAGCTAGCAGAGAAGGCTCCCATGTCCCTCTGTTCTCACCCTGCACCCGTTGGCCACAATTCTAGAGCCACTCCTGATGGCATGATGGTATATTTTAGTCTGTTCCGGCTGACCTGAGCTTTTTGTCCTGTCCCCAGGTGGTGAAGCAGTGCTGTGGAACTGATGGTGTAGAGGCCAACTACATCAAGACAGAGATCCTGCCCCCCTTCTTCAAACACTTTTGGCAACACAGAATGGCTCTCGACAGACGTAACTACAGACAGGCAAGTTACAGTAAACCTTGATATAATAAACCTCGTATAAACTCAATTTATCTTGGAGAAAATGCACAAACTGAGTATTTTCCTCCACGCTTTGTGAATGACCCCGGCCTGTTGTATTCCGTCCGCTCCAACAGCTGGTGGACACCACGGTGGAGCTGGCCAACAAGGTGGGCGCGGCGGAGATCATCTCGCGTATCGTGGATGACCTGAAGGACGAGGCGGAGCAGTACAGGAAGATGGTGATGGAGACCATTGAGAAGATCATGGGCAACCTGGGCGCGGCCGACATCGACCACAAGCTGGAGGAGCAGCTCATCGACGGCATCCTGTACGCCTTCCAGGAACAGACCACAGAAGTGAGTGTTATTTAATGCTCAGTAGCTGCCTTGGGGACAAGGACCATGCATTAGGTGCTTAATCATGTAAAGGGACCCACATAGCTTTGATTTATCTTTTAAACTATTTTGGGCCTGTAGTTACTCTTTGGAACCATGCTGTGTGCACTTTCGGAAAGTGTGTGGCATCCCTGCACTATACAGCCCGGGGAAAGCAGAGCCTTGTCACTCATTGCTGTGCCGTTTCCCCAGGATTCTGTGATGCTGAACGGTTTTGGCACCGTGGTGAATGCCCTGGGGAAGCGCGTGAAGCCATACCTGCCTCAGATCTGCGGTACCGTGCTGTGGCGTCTCAACAACAAGTCGGCCAAAGTGCGGCAGCAGGCCGCCGACCTCATCTCTCGTACCGCCGTGGTCATGAAGACCTGTCAGGAGGTACGGCCCACTGTGACGAGGTTTGACTCTAAAGTCAGGAGAAGGTATGGTAGGAATTGTTTTCTGAACCTGTGTCATCTCCTTTGCAGGAGAAACTGATGGGTCACTTGGGAGTGGTGCTGTACGAGTACCTGGGAGAAGAGTATCCAGAAGTGCTGGGTAGCATCCTGGGAGCCCTGAAGGCCATCGTTAACGTCATCGGTACGTCCCATGCTGGTCCTCCCATCTCTCGTCATCTGTGGTTCATCGATGTCCCTCGAAGAAGTCCTCGTATAAAAATGATTCCGTCCTCTCCGTGGACATCTAGTGATGAGTGGCTCTGTCGTTCTAGGTATGCACAAGATGACTCCACCAATCAAAGACCTGCTTCCACGTCTGACGCCCATCCTAAAGAATAGGCACGAGAAGGTGCAGGAGAATTGTATTGACCTGGTGGGCCGAATTGCTGACCGGTAAGTGTGTTAAGGATTGAAAATGATGTGGCTGACTGATGAATGACTGTGAAGTCCGTCCTAAGGCCTCCCACTTGAAGAGGTCAATGTTAAGAACCCTGCCTTTCTGTTTTATAGTGGAGCAGAGTACGTATCTGCCAGGGAGTGGATGAGGATCTGCTTTGAGCTGCTGGAGCTGCTCAAGGCTCACAAGAAGGCCATCCGCAGAGCCACAGTCAACACCTTTGGTTACATCGCCAAGGCCATTGGGTGAGTGTGCAGAACCACACTAGCAGGCACTTGCCATCTAGATTAAGCCATTAGCTTCAAGTCATTGTTACTGACCTTACATGGCCCCACCTCCCACAGCCCCCATGATGTCCTCGCCACCCTGCTCAACAACCTGAAGGTGCAGGAGCGACAGAACCGTGTGTGCACCACCGTGGCCATCGCCATCGTCGCCGAGACTTGCTCTCCCTTCACCGTGCTGCCGGCGCTCATGAACGAGTACCGTGTGCCCGAACTTAACGTGCAGAATGGTGTTCTCAAGTCGCTGTCCTTCTTGTTTGAATACATCGGGGAGATGGGGAAGGACTACATCTACGCAGTCACGCCCCTGCTGGAGGATGCACTCATGGACAGGTATGGCCCTGGATTGCCTGAACTGACTAGCCTGTACTACCATGTTTAAGAATTGAAGTGTGGGCTGACATGTTGCCTCTAATAGAAATGAAATTGTGCAAATTGACCAGCACTAAGTCAGCTGTCCGGGTATCAGTGCCCGGTTCAGTGTTACAGTGCTGGGAGAGGAAGCCCTGTAACTGCGACGGTTCTGCCGCCTCTGTTTTAGAGCTGGCTCTGCCGAAGCGTTGCAGGGTTCGACCCAACGAGAGTGGCCTGTGCTGAAACCCAGCGGCTCAGGCCTAGTGTCGGGTCACACAAAAAAATAAATAAAGTAGACGCCTTCCCTAAAACATTCAAAATTGTTACCAGCCAAGGCATCCCGTCAGGCCTTATGATATATAAAGTGCTGAGCGTTGTTCTGTTTCCCCCCCTTGGCAGAGACCTGGTCCACAGGCAGACAGCGAGCGCCGTGGTGCAGCACATGTCGCTGGGCGTCTATGGCTTTGGCTGCGAAGACTCCCTCAACCATCTGCTCAACTACGTGTGGCCCAATGTCTTTGAGACATCGCCCCACGTCATCCAGGCTGTCATGGGCGCCCTAGAGGGCCTGAGGGTAGCCATCGGGCCCTGCCGAATGCTCCAGTATTGCCTACAGGTAAGACCAAGAAGCCTGCTCATTGGCGGGGAATTGGATCTCAGAGCTAAAGCTTTTCAGTGGGCCAAGCTTCGCTGGCTGTACTTTACTGTAAAGTAAAAATGTTGTTTGGTGAGCAAGTGTTGCTGTAGGGTGGGATTATGTAGTGCAGGTTCGGTCCAGGGACGTCCACAGCCTATACTTCTTATTTCATGGTCACGGTTCAACATCATGGAAGAGGACCACATGGTTCATGCGAATCATTCTCGCCTGTTCGACCCCTCCATGGTCAGATCAGGGCTAGTACTTCGCTAGAGAGACGCCCACACGAGAGCTAGCAGAGAAGGCTCCCATGTCCCTCTGTTCTCACCCTGCACCCGTTGGCCACATTACGCAGCCCAGGTTAAAGCTTGGCTACCAGTAGCACGTACTATCACAAACCGTGCATATGTCTGGTATTCAATGCTTGCATCTGAATTGACCTATTAACCATTGCTATTATTTGAATAACCCCCAAAATTAAACCAATTTGTTCAACCACCCTTTCTTCTTTGACCCGTTTTGAGTGCCGGGTGCCGGCCTGGCCACCATGGTCTGCCTTGGTTTTTCGTAATCCATGACGCTTTGTCTCTCCCAGGGTCTGTTCCACCCAGCCAGGAAAGTGAGGGACGTCTATTGGAAGATCTACAACTCCATCTACATCGGCTCCCAGGACGCCCTCATCGCCCACTACCCACAGGTGTACAACGATGAGAAGAACCCCTTTGTCCGCTGCGAGCTGGAATACGTCTTGTAAATAGAAACTCACTTCTCCTTTCGCTCCATCTGCCTCATTCCTATCTACTCGTCCCACAATACCCGCCGTAGAACCCTGTTTGATATGGACATGATTCTCTTTTTAAATAGTATGTCGACAATCCCATACCAAACTCTTCAGTATATGTTGCCTGGCACCTATATCTTTTTGTATTGGTTAAATTAATGGAATTAAGACAAAATTCATCTGTATGTATCTTGTTTTGAACATGTTTCTGTTTTCGGTAAGGAATGTCATATGAGGGCTTGAGGTAGCTATGGTTGAGCAATCATCCAATTATCCAGCATTGTCCAATTGTTTTTAAATATCCCAAGCTTTTTCTTCTGTGCATTGGTAGGCCTCTACTGGCTGCTCCCTCCATTAGACTTCCACACACTGTTCTTATGAGACTGTTGCTTTATTTGAATGAATAAAATCTGTACAAAATTGGGTTTTGACTGAATTATTTAACATAACTACCCACTTTTTCCGATGTTTCCAGGAATGATATACGTAGTTGCTCAGGAATCAATTAATAAATGCATAGTAACTTGAAGCTTGTCTTCCCTCCGGTTTTTGTTTTTTTTAAGTCGGGTCCATATGTAAATAAGCCTTTCAATGCTTCCCTTGTACGTACATGGGGATTAACGTAGATGTGGCGTCCCTGACTGTCATTTACTTGACGGCTGACCTCTTAGAACGGACCAGGGTCAATAGGGTAATTTTTCTGTTATATTTTAACGGGCTGATGCATGACATTGCTTTGTCGACAGCAATGTGGAAATCCTTTTCTCAGGATTGAGGTTTCATGAACGTGAAAAAGCATTCTAAATTCTGCATTTGGTATTCAACGCCGGTTGTCTTGAGTGCCATCACGCCGATCCCATTGCCCCCCTTTACCCGGCCAAGACACAACATCCAGATAAGGAAAGGCCGTAGGGGTTGAGTGGGAGGCTGTTTCAGTGGCCTTGTTTAAAACAAGCTCATCCTCGTTTACGGCTGAACCAAGCTCCTGAATGGGGAGACGAGATGTCCATGCCTCTGTATGAATCTACTAAAGCATGACCTGTTTTTACAATATTGCGCATTCCAGACGTTGGCGGAAAAGCTAAAATGTTCTAGATGCCTACCGCTTTCTCAAGATGTCTACTGCCCCAGTCTGTTCTGAAAGTACGAGTTCTCAAGACCCCCAGGCTGCTCCGTTCTCTCTTGTCTGAGGTCAAATCATGCGGATGGTGATTATTAATGAAGGTCAACCATCACGCTCACCCATCCCAGTGAGTCTAGCCTGCGTTACAGATTCCTCATCACAGAAGTCAGACGGGAGTGGGGACCCCCCTCCCCCAACTTCACAAACGACACAATGCAGGACCCTCCCCCACGCTTCCTATCCAAAGTGAGGCCAACATGCTTCGACCCAGATATTCTCCTAGCAGCTGCCACCCATGCATGGGATTCTCTGCTCGTGTGCTTATTCAAGCATGTTATTAACATAAATGTGTTCTAGATTCCAAAACCTGTGGTTAAATATGGTCAAATCTCCCCCGGACGGATGTGTAATTTTGTTTGTGTGGGACAGTTTCCTTCCCTTTATTAATGTGTTTTAGTCATTTATTTTACATATGTATTGAGTCAATATGAGGATGTGTCCTAATGTGTCAAAATACTTTCTTAAAATCATTGCAAAGACGTATATGTTGCTATGTAAATGAGGTATTTCGATAACGGATAAGGAAAAGATTATGCTCCTGCTGAAGAATCCGATCAGATCTGGGGAATGCCGCTCAGTGGGTTATCTTCTGAATACATGTGCATTGCTTTGACCCGGTTTTAGTTTCTCCGATGGGTGGCAGCAACGCGAAGCTTGTTCATCGATGCAGCGGGCACCACACACTCTTTCAATTCTGCATCTGAGAGGAGGAGAGGAACATGCACTTCCTGTGCAATGTGTGCTCAATTGAGTTCACTCCACTTCTTTCGTAGCGTGGAAATAGTTTTTTCCGGTTCTGCGTAGAGGGGGAAGTGGTACTGGTGTATGGTTTGGAAAAACGAAGAGCTACTTTGCAACCGCCATAAATGTGGATTGTTTACATCAGTCGGAAGAGCCGTTCCTCCTTCCCCGCCTCCCTCCGAGCTCAGCCCAGTTATCAGCGGCTCCCTCCAGCTTCCCATCGCCGTAGATAGCGTTAGTGGAGCGGGCTATGGCCCTACTGCTCTCCCGGCCTTTATGAGCTGCCCATAGAGAGGCGTGTGACACAAGTTGCCTGATCTACACGCCTGAAACACCGTAAGAGTATCATACAGGAAATCAGGCATCGAATCGCAGCCTTGCACACTACATGGTCTTGTGATCTTGAAGAGTGGATGTGCAGTCCAAGCTGACCGAGACATGGCTGTCCTCAAACTCGCCGACCAGGTAGACCTGCTAGCTTTAGCCTAGCTTTGCACTAGACATAGCCAACAAGCTACACTGTATGTGTTATTAACGCGTGTGATGTGTGATAATATGATCGCAACACACTTTTACATTTAACATGATCGAATACGTATACGACTCTACAGTATCTATTAATATTAATAGCTGTGTAATAAATATGACAACCGTTGTCGCAAATCTGTGATCACCAGTGGGCAACCCATAGATGTAGCGCTGCGTCGGTGATGCGTTTTGGGGTCCATCTCCGCTGTTTCATCATTGTAATCAGGGCGCATAACAAGAACACTTCCTGCCTGCAAAATAATCTCCAGAATCCCCAACAGCACAATTCTACAACGTAGCTCTGTAGCCAATTTACAATGCTGTGTGTGTGTGTGTGTGTGTGTGTGTGTGTGTGTGTGTGTGTGTGTGTGTGTGTGTGTGTGTGTGTGTGTGTGTGTGTGTGTGTGTGTGTGTGTTGGAGCTATGTAAATGATTCCCAGACGCCTCTATGGTTACATTATGAGGGATCTGGTGTTGATTTACTACAGCCAAATACCATTTTATAATGCTGGATGTTCAACGTGTTCTGTCATTATAATTCAGTCTAGGAATGCCTTCATTGTTATAGTCATCGAATCAGATAATAACGTTAAACAGTTAGGACTATAACGTTATTTGATGATGACAGCCCGATGGTCTCCAAGAGCTCATGGGCCAGGAAGATGTGGAACTTCCTGTTATTTCTAGACAAGATGTAGGCTGCTAGATGTATATCTCAGCACCACGGGGTGCAGTGTATGGCCTACTCCGAAGAAAGCAGAACACATGATTATGTGTGCAGTATGCTTTCACCCACATGACAATCATACCTAAATATGGAGTCATCGGTGAGATGGTTGGGTGAGGGAGGTTTCACATTTGACATTTGACAGTGACAGAAGGGGTTAGCTAGACAGTCTTCAATCATGTGTTTGTTTCACAAGTACACAAAAATGTCCAGCTACTAAACTCTAAGTAGTTTTAATTTGGTGCTTTACACACATTTGTTCAGTGACTCAAAGAGAGTAGAACAATAATCTATTATAGTGCACATATAATGTCTTAACTCTTTATATTCTAACATAGGCTTTTATTTAACGTAAATCAATGCCTTTTGTTTCTTTGTAAAACCTACTTACTTTGAGTTACTTTGTTTACTGTTTCTGTTGCTACCCATTCAAATGTAGGATTTTTTAAAAACAATATTGTTGCCAGTGTAAGATGTGCTGCCTACTGAATGGGGGTTCATCTTAAACATGCCATCACAAGAGCGGTTTGGATATAAAATTCTACACTTTTCCAATCAATTGAACAATAGTGATTGAATGCTCTCTGAATGATGGCTATCAGTATTGGGGGTGGCTCCTAAACAGATTGAGGAGCTCTAACTGTTTTTCACCTCACATTGAATAACCATGAGTCAGTAGCACACAGTGGATCTCAATATGATTATTTGGGAAGATACAGCAACTAGTGACAGAAATTGTGTTTTCTAAGGACAATGAGTCATTATTGAGGTTAAGCGACAAATAAATGATTTACTGGTTTGATCTCTGGAGCAGAAGGTCTGCCTTATTTGTATGGAGCCAATGAGCTTGTGTGTGTGTGGTGTTTCATCCCTGACAAAATGTGTGTGTGCGTGTGCGTTCGTTCATGCTGCAACAATGAGCTCCTGTGTTTGAGAAGTCTTTAGATAGCTTGTAAGTGTGCTGGTGATGTGGGTTTAAGGGAATGTTCTCATTAGGACCACTGCACCCCGGCCTCTCCAACACCAACACCTCAAATTCATCCACTCCCGGCGGGTCTTCAGTTCTCCAGCCCTCATCCCAAATGTCTCCCTAGAACCTGGGGGTTGTTTTCAGAGAGCAGCCCTGCGCTCCCTATCAAGTCCCGTGATGCACCACCTCGACACTGCAACCTAATCCTGACTATCCCTCCAGTAGAACAGAGCACAAGGAGGACAGGAACACAGTTGCATAGGTCCAGTGATTCTCTGTAATACCCACATTGGGCTATTTCTGGTCCCTGCGTTCCGTGAGCAACGTTAATATCCAGTTAAAATGTGTGGCTGTGAGAGCAGGTTGGGGAGGGGGACTGAAGCACAACATATGATCATATATAGATGGGGAGCAAGCGGAGATGGTCCAGGCTACGTGAAACATTTTGTCTTCCTATTGCAGTACATTTGATAAACTTAATAACACAGTCTTGACATGGTATGAACATTCAAATGAGTCAAATGAGGAAGAGGTTTTTTTTGAGGCCGGTTTTTTTTCAAATAGGAGTGAAACATTTACGCTTTGGTTCCGCTCTCTCTCTCTCGCTCTCTTTCTCTGGCTCTTCTGAGAAGAGACTGTGCAACAGGAAGTGTGGCTAGATGTGACTGAAACACACAGGAAGCAGAACTGAGCCTACTTCTTCAGAAACTGATTTATCAGCACCGAATCCAAATGGTTATCTTTGTTTGCTGCACCTCTATTCTTATGGTTGAAACCCATTGATCCAGATGTCATTAGGGAAAGAGTATCACACAGTTGGTTTACACAGAGCGGAATACCCACATATTTTAGTTAATTCTGTCTTGACTGTTTTAATTCACCTCGGGCGGTGCTATAGCTGTATAAATGTGTGGCCTACCTTTTTGAGTAGAGAGACAAGGGCGTCTCCCCATATGTTAGACGGTGGATGTCGAAGGCATTTCGAGTCCACATACCTCCCACTGGGCTTTCTCAGTGAGCTGACCTTTTACAGGGAATGCTGAATGACACAGATAGCGTGGAAACATGTTTGTTTATCTACCGCCTCTATTTACCTTAGATGTTGGGTCTGGGTTGAGGAAGATATGGGCCTCTGTAGAGGCATGACCTCTGCTTAGTAAATGGATCATTTGGCTCCTCCCTTTCAATGCTGCTTTTGTTTAAGGGATCAGCTATAACATTTTGTGCTAGAAATAAGTTCAGTTGTAGTTCTGCTATTGTTCTCATTCTTCTATAACAAGTGGCAAGGACAATGTTGTTATCATGACAACATTTTGTAGCTCCTCTATGTTTATCAACACTTACTCTTTGTATTGCTTGCCTTTCTGTCTGTTTTGTGCGAATGACAAAGCATCGTTGAAACTGTGACGGTGGATTTCAAATCCTCATAGCGATGCATTTTCTTTTCCCGATTGCCGAGGCCGCAGTCTAACAAACGCCAGTGGGTGGTACTATGCGGTACGGCTGAATGATTAGCAAAAGGCTGCGATTTATTTTACTGTTACTGACTGGAGATCAGTAAGATTCATATTTCTTTTTCTTTTACAATTCAATGGTTAAATAAAGATTTTATAATATCAATTCATCTCAACACATAGGTCTGGCCTATAGGAGCAGTTTACATGTTGACTGCTTCCAATGTTGTGTTGGTCATACTATAGAATGATTTATTGCTTGTTTAGTGAATAATTCAGAACATAAGGAACTTTAAAAAGAAAAATCGTATTCTGAATCGCAATATTGGTCGAAACAATCGCAATTACACTATTTCCCCAAATCGTTCAGCCCTACTATGCGGTACAATGCTGTAGTTCTATTGTAGACGTGATCACCACCTCATATGTAGCGTCAAGATTTAGCCTTAATACGTTCATTACCTCAGAGTGGGCGGTTAGCTCTCCCCTAGCCTCGTTGAACCTGTACACCAGGGATGAGCAACCTGCGGCCCGAGGTCCGCACACGGCCCGCTTCATCACTCAGTGAGGCCCGCACATAATAAAAAATTAATAAATAAAATTATCGAGTTACAGAAAATTTGGTCAAGAAAGATGAGAAGCAGAGTATCTGTTCATAGAATTCAAAGGCAAACCCATACCTAGTTTGCTTAGAAACGATATCAGTCATGAAAGATTTCCACTTTCGCCACTACAACTACTACAACATGAATGAATATCATGCTTGTTGGGTTTGAGTTCATTGAGTTGTTGCACTTAATGTTGGGCCACTGCTTTTCAGTTTTGTGACATCATTGAATGATGATGTATGTGAGCCCTTTGCACTGATCAAAATACTAACCATTCATGTGGCTCTCTGAGCATGGAAGACATGAAATTAATGTATGTTGGTTCAATTAACATACCGTACATAGGTTATGATTCTGGACGATTTTTTAGGTAGTGGCCATTCCCAAAATGCACCAGAATACAGGAAATGATATCTACCAAATTCAAAATTGTGTAGCTTCTCTGAGCTTACGTTTAGTTGAAGTGCGCAGTCATATAGCCCTCTCATGGTTATGATGAAAAATGTGGCCCTCTTTATCATGAAAGTTGCCCATCCCTGCTGTACACAAAGAAACACTGTTGTTCAAAGATATTTCTCATCTGAGCTTGGCGTTTCATTATTTTTTCTAATCCGCCCATCCAGCCTCCGCTCATCCAGGCTATCTTCAATGGAGATCCCGAGGAGATCCGAACCCTCATCTACAAGTCTGAAGACATCAATGCTCTGGTGAGACCCCAACGCCTTTAGTACACCCTCGCTTTCCAATGTACAAGACTCTGAATTGGAAATGTTGTCTTTGACTTATTGGCTTTATTGGGTAAAGGACACTGCTAGGTTTGTTGTAGCTGCTGGATGGGAGCGTCAGAGATCAGCTCTTTGACTCCGGCTCCCCGGCCCTTCACTTCCTGTGTGAAGCGGCCATGGAGGGGTCGCGGCGGGGGTCACGGTTCCGGGCCTACGTTATTGGCCCAAGTCCAGGGCTGCTGTTTATTTATTTTGACACACACACACACACACACACACACACACACACACACACACACACACACACACACACACACACACACACACACACACACACACACACACACACACACACACACACACACACACACACAGGAAGTCAGAGGGGGGCGGCCATCCTTGTGGCCTGTGTTTATTCTCCTGGGACTGGGCTCTGGCCATCGTAGTACAATGAGGAGCTTGTCAATGTCCATTTTGAATGGCTGTTGGTTGAGAGAGCTATTTTTGGCTTGTCCTATCAGATGGACATTGAGGGGGGGGGGGGGTGCACTGTGTGTGTGTGTGTGTGTGTGTGTTTGCGTGAAATATATATATATATATATTTTTTTTTTTTAATTGTACAAGATAAGATTAAAAAGAGAGAAACAAATAATGAAATAGTTAAACCAAAGAAGAATATATGTACAGTATATGTACATATGTGAAATCCATTTTGTTTCTCCATTGAAGCCATTGCCGCTGCTTCCCATCCCTCGACGAACATCTGCTTTAAATGTTCCATTAGACCCGCCCTCCCTCGCCTACAAACCCAAACCGGAAGCATCTCCTCTCAGCCGTCCCCTCGCGAGATGAGAATGCCTGGGCTGGAGGTCACTGTGTCCAATGCAGAGAATAAAGCATGTACACAGTAGGAATAGGGGCCTCTCGCTTCAATGTTTTTTATGTTTAAATCCTGTGTGTCTTACAACCGTTTCTTACTATAGCAACAAAAAAACTAAAAACGATAAAATTCGGCATTCATCCCAAGGAAGAGAAGGTTGCCGAACCATCCAGACAGGAGGCCTGACAGATCTGCCCGCACAGCCCCCATGCAGCGCTTATGAATAATAGACCCTGACTAATGGACTGTTGTTTCCCTCTGCCAGGATGCCGAGAAGCGTACGCCGCTGCACGCCGCAGCCTTCCTTGGCGATGCCGAGATCACAGAGCTCCTCATCCTCTCTGGTACACTAAGAATACAGCCGTCGTCTGTCCGTCCCTTCTCTCCTTCTGTCTCTCTCTCGTCTCTCTTTTCTAAGTGTTTCTGTTTCATGTGCACGGCCCCTTGCCTGCTCCTGAATCCAGAACATGGTTGTCGCTTCCTCCATGTTTATTATTTCCTTGTTTTATATCACCAGATGTCTCTCTCTGCAGTCCTCTATCTGTGATAAGATTGTCTTTTTCAATTCATTGAGCACAGATTTACTCTGGCTGTGGATCCCACCGCTTGTGTCTGGTACTTCACACGATTGTGGTTCCATGTGTTCTTCATCCCTCTCCTCTTCCTCGCCAGGGGCCCGGGTCAACGCCAAAGACAACATGTGGCTCACTCCCCTCCACCGCGCTGTGGCCTCTCGTAGTGAGGTAGACACACACACACACACACACACACACACACACACACACACACACACACACACACACACACACACACACACACACACACACACACACACACACACACACACACACACACACACACACACACACACACACACACAAACGGTCCACGCACATACACACACACACACACACACAAACGGTCCACGCACAAACACACACATACACACAGCCACACAAATGGAGCACGCACACATGTGACCGCATATACACTCAGACATAGACAGACCACACACAAATGGCACACTCCAAATACACACACACAGTTGATCAGAATGTTTAAGTGTGACTCATGTAGTTTGTATGGCTTTGAATCATAGTTGGAGCAGACTCACCTTAATGATGTTTCCTGGAATCACACAGAACAAAGAATCGTCAGAACTGTATGACTGATCGTAAACTATAAATAAATCTAACTGCATGGATGGAGTCATCTCTGGCTAGAATGTTAACCAAACAAACATTACAACCACAACAATACCAACACACACACACACACACACACACACACACACACACACACGCACACACACAGCATGTGATCCTCTCTCTCGCCTTCTGTTTGTCTCACTCACCCTCTCCCTCACCCCTTGTCCCCCCCCCCCTCGGTCCCCTCCCCCTCTAGGAGGCGGTGCGCGTGCTCATCCGCCACTCTGCGGACGTGAACGCGCGCGACAAGAACTGGCAGACGCCGCTGCACGTGGCGGCGGCCAACAACGCGCTGCGCTGCGCCGAGGTCATCGTGCCCCTGCTGAGCAGCGTCAACGTGTCGGACCGCGGCGGGCGCACGGCGCTGCACCACGCCGCCCTCAACGGCCACACCGAGGTACGGGCCGAGTCCCCGCTCCGCTGGAAGCACTTCCCGCACGCTCAGCGTTCTCCCAGTCGGCTTCCTGCTTGGGACCTTTGTTTTCGCCGTGTTCGACTTCCTCCTTGTTGTCAGCATTGTTGTTTTTTTAAATCCCTCTCATACTGATGGATTGACGGTGTGTGTGTTTGTGTGTGTGTGTGTGTGTCTGTGCTTGTCTTAGTGTGGGCACATACATGATTTCTGTGCACGGTTATCCTCCTTTGATTCTGTCCCCAAGCCTGTTTAGAAAGTGGCACGTCTACCTAGATTTGGAAGGTTTGAATAAATCCTTTCAATCCTATAAATAAGATGTGCTTCCGCCCCCACCACACGCCTACACTTTGAGTGACACAAGCGAAATATTCCCATTCATATAAATGTACATGGGGATGGAGACAAACGCACTGCAAACAAAACAAACCGATTCATTCCTGACTCATCCCTCTCCCCTCGTCGTCTGTGCTATGTGTCAGATGGTGAACCTGCTCATCGCCAAAGGAGCCAACATTAATGCCTTCGATAAGAAGGACGGTCGGGCACTGCACTGGGCCGCTTTCATGGGTAAGAAGAGATTGAAACTGTATTCGTCCCATCCGCTCATGGCGCGCTCCTTTCCAGGAAGGGCGGCTTTTATGCACAATCGATCGCTGGCCGAGTCATCTAATAGGCCAGATTCAGCCTGTTATTTCAAAACAACTGTGACTCACCCAGCGCCTCCATCTCATGTTGCCTCGGTAGGAGGAGGGGTGTCAGAAAGAGCTGAGTGAGCACAACGTGATATTCAATTCATTTGGAGTAAGGTGTAAAGATGAATGGGACAGACTGGAAATGCCTGTTTCTGTCCGATGAACAATTTGAAAAACGCATGCTATTTCCATGAAGATATGTCTGTGTGTGTGAGAGTGAGCAGCTTCGAGTGGCTTGGCTCGAGGCTGGATGTAAAACTGGCTCTCCATAAAGTGAGAGAATTTGTGCAGGACTTTCTTTAAAACAGTGTAAAGATGGCTATGTCATCAAGTTCTTGAGTACTGTGGTTTATTTCCGACTTGCATTCCAAAGTTTCCAAATTAAGTTTGAAACACAATCTGCCATCCACCATCTCGTCTCGCATTACCTGCTTGCCCTTCAGGATGCTACAAGCAGGGCATATTGTTGTCAGTTCATAGACGTTCTGCAGAAACAGCCAGCCCTAATGCCGTGGCATTATCTTCAGGGCCTGTTGGTTGTTGGTTGTCATGCTGTCTCCAGTTAGGTTATTACGTTAAATAAGTGTGTGTGTGTGTGTGTGTGTGGGACTTCATCAGGCCACCTTGACGTGGTGTGTCTGCTGGTGAGTCAGGGGGCAGAGGTGGGCTGCAAGGACAAGCGGGGCTACACCCCTCTGCACACAGCTGCCTCCAGCGGCCAGATCGCTGTGGTCCGACACCTGCTCAACCTCGCCGTAGAGGTAGGACACACACACACACACACACACACACACACACACACACACACACACACACACACACACACACACACACACACACACACACACACACACACACACACACACAGAGACACACACAGACACACACACACAGACACACACACACTTGTACACAATTCTGTACCCTTGACTTGAAATAAAATAATTCTACTACATTGTTACTCGTTTGGTACGGTTGTTTCAGCCGGTTATCCATCCTCAACTTTCCAAATAAGAAACACAATTAAACAGAAAAACATTTTTGTTTTACTTCTATGATATCCATGCAAACCATCTCGCCAAAAGGCATCTCAGAAAACATTCTGGGTTTATTTTGCACAATGCCTATTTTTTGTTTGCCGTCTAAAACGAACGTCGCCCGCAGATAGACGAGTCCAACGCATTCGGGAACACGGCGCTGCACGTGGCGTGCTTCAACGGACAGGACGCCGTCGTCAGCGAGCTCATCGACTACGGCGCCAACGTGGGCCAGTCCAACAACAAGGGCTTCACGCCGCTGCACTTCGCTGCCGCCTCCACGCACGGCGCCCTCTGCCTGGAGTTCCTGGTCAACAACGGGGCCGACGTCAATGTCCAGGTACTGAGCTCGTGGATCGAGTGTTACTGGTTCTGCTCTTAATCACAGTGACAGGCTCAAAAGGCCTCACCGGAAGGACACATTTTATAGCAGACCTGTACCCCTCACTCCTCCTTAATTATCAAGTAATAGGGATCCCTTCTTCCTCAGAGTTTCTGTCAGGAGTCCTTGTGTTTGTGTGTGCGTGTGTGTGTGCGTGCGTGCGTGCGTGAGTGCGTGCGTGCTACTGTTTCAATTTCAACTGTCTCAATACCCATCAATGACACGCTTTGTTGTTTGTCATCAAATGATTAATGAATCTAATGATAGTTATTGTAGATAAGTTACAGGATCGGATTTTTCCATTTTACATATGTTTGCTTACCTCAATGCATGCAGGCGTAAAGGTAAAACGCTAGCTCTTGACTAAATAATGTAAATGGTTAGAGTGTATAATAATATATTTCTATACAAAATATCAAATTTGAAGCAGTGTTCCTTAACAATGCTTTCCATATGGACAGTATTGATAGGCCTTACATACCCTGCACTATTGTTGTGCCCCTTTTTTAATGCTCTAATGCATCTGCACACTTTGAGACTTTGTATTGATTCAAGAGGGGAAGTGGCGGCTGGAAACATGGTGGAATGTTAAGAGCTCCTAAATTGAGGCCACGAGTTTCTTCCTTTTGAGTCATGTTGTGGCTGCTTTGTGTCGACGTCATCCATGTGTGTGACGCATCAATGTCATCCCTTTAAGTCGGAACGTTCCCTCTTTTGTTTCCTCTGACAGAGTCGGGATGGGAAGAGCCCTCTGCACATGACGGCCGTGCACGGGCGTTTCACACGCTCCCAGACCCTCATCCAGAATGGTGACTTGTCTTTATTCAATAAAATAAAGAAGCTATTAAAAATACAATTCAGATTATATATTAAGTACAATACCAATCTAATAATGACCAAAAAAATAATATATATATATATATATATCTATAGATACTTTTTGGAGGCTGTCCTGGTTGCAATGTTCTTAATTGTTGTGAGTCTTTCCGGGCCTCTAACCTCCCTGGGGTTTCTTCCACTCCAGGCGGGGAAATCGACTGCGTGGACAAGGACGGCAACACCCCTCTGCACATCGCCGCCCGCTACGGTCATGAGCTGCTCATCAACACGCTGATTACCAGTGGAGCCGACTGCACGCGGTGGGCGATGGGTTTCCCTCCTCCAAACACGCATTTTAAAATCCTGTCCCTCCAACGCTCTCTCATTGATGACCTTTCCTCTCCGTCCGATATGTGTGCAGGCGGGGGGTCCATGGAATGTTCCCCCTCCACATGGCGGCCCTGAACGCCCACTCGGACTGCTGTCGGAAGCTGCTGTCCTCAGGTACCAAAGAAACTACATTACCCATGAACCCTTGCCCCGTGGACCCTGACAGGAAATATTCCACAAACGTTGAACTTTTTTTCTTCGTTAAAGAAGCATAACGCAGGGCTCATTCCTCAACGCCACGACCCGGGTTTGATTCCTGCCCGTGGTTCTTTGCTGTAGGTCCTCCCCTCCCTCTTTCCCCCTGTCTAAATCTTCATGAGAGAAGCAAAAAAAATGCAAAAAATAATCATAACGCAAAAAACATAACATAAGGTGTTTCATAATGATGGGAACGGTCAGGAATCTTGCGTCGCTGTCCAACCGATGGTCATGTGATTGTTGTAGTACGAATGTGTGAGACGTACAGGATACTGAGTTTCAACGAGGGCTCTCTGGCAAATATGAGAGTAATTTCCTCACTGCAGAGCATGGAAACTGGACCCCTCGTGGTTTGGTCTCCTCTCTGCGGTTGATTCCTGGACAAGCGCAGGCATTCAGCCCGGGCCAGATTGGAGTCACACTCCTCCAGAGCAGTACAAAGCCCCAGTGAGGTGGGGGGGGGGTTACTTATCACTTATGTGCTCCGTGTCCTCCCCACACGCAATCCTGTCCTCTTCATCCCAATTCCCAATTTGACAAGGAAATCCGATGTTTATACCATTGGGGGGGCATCCAAAGAGATTTCACTGATCCCTGCCTGTTGTTTGATACAGGAGGTGGCTTGAATTGTAGAAACGCGCACATCCAAGCTAGTAGTGCAGGTGTGTCGGGAGTGTGATATACATGGATGTAAGAATCAGAGAAATCTCCCTCAATCAAGACCAATAGAAGTGCTACTTAAGCTTCTGAGTGCGAGGATCTTCATCAATTATTCTACAGGTGGTGGCCCAAGTGAAACATGTATAAATGATCTTAGACCGGTCAGGAATGGGAGCCGGTCACATGTATTGATCCACAGGACGATGTGCAGACCTCTCTCCTTGCTGAAATAAACAACGACGTGACTAAGTTTCCTAGTGCTTTGAATGTTGCAGCCGTCTGTACGCCTCTCCCGCCTCCCGCTCAACTCCGTCAACGCGGTGTCTGCCTGTCCCTCAGCCACTGGTTCTCTGTATCTTGTTGTCGGGTTATCGTGTGTCAATACCCGTTGCTCAGGGCTTGTGCTCTCTCTCTGTCTGGGACTCTGAGCTCCCCTGATGGGTAGTACACACTGCTCTCCTGTGCACGCTCTCACCTAACATGGTCATGTTGTGTTAAACCCCCCCCCCCCAACCATGCTATCACTTGTCTTTCTACCATCCTCTCTCTCTCTCTCGCTCTCTCCCTTCTCTCTCCCTCTCCATCCCCCCCTTCTTTCTCTCACCCCCTCTATCTCTCTTTTTCATTCCCCCCCTTCCCTCTCTCCCCCTTCCCTCTTTCCTCCTCTCTCCCCCTTCTCACTCTCCCCCTTTTCGTCTCTTTCACTCTCTTTCACTCACTCACCAGCTGTGTGTGTGCGTGTCTCTCTATTCTCTGTGACTGTATAGTGTCAACCCTGCTTTTCTTCTTCATCTGTTTTATTTTCGTGTCTGTAGTGTGTATGTTCTTTTGGGGTGGGTCGATTGGGGGGGAGGGGTTTCGTAGTGCTGCCCTCTGCAGGTCGGAGGTCAGGGTTGATGTTGATCGCCTTATTCTTGTCTGCAGGCTTCGAGATAGACACCCCCGACAGCCTCGGGAGGACCTGCCTGCACGCCGCCGCCGCGGGAGGGTGTGTACACCACACACACACACACACACACACACACACACACACACACACACACACACACACACACACACACACACACACACACACAGAGACTCCCATGCTAGTGTATTAGCATCCTGTTGAGGAATGAATTACAAAGAGTGCATCAATGTCAGGCTGGGAGGGAGCTGCTCCTGTTTGGCTGCCATTTACCTCTCTGGGTAGGATGTGTGAATCATGTCAGCTGTGTGTGAGTCCTCTCTGACCTTCTCTCTGTGCGTGTTCCCCCGTGCAGCAATGTGGAGTGTGTGAAGCTGGTGCTGAGCAGCGGGGGGGACCACAACCGCAGGGACAAGTGTGGCAGGTTGGTGCTCTTTCTGTCATGGGTTTGAATCCCCATAGATGTATGTCTTTTACTGGTTACCGTCATTAAACAGAAGAAATGGCTTCCTCAATCATTTTATTTTAATTGTGTCACGAAACACAGAAAATACAATGGTTACGATGCATAGACCATCATATCTGACTACTTGACTTTGGGTTTCTTGGGCTCCAATGTTTTTCTTCTTAATTGTCTGTTTTAAATTGTTATATTTTATTCTTCATTGAGATACAGTAACCAAAAAGGCTAGTTGTTGGTATTGACAATAACAGTCTGGTGTCACTTTATTGGAATGCAAACATGCTATTGGAGGTCTGCATGTCCACATGCAAAAAAATAATGTTGATGCATAAGAAGCATATGAATGCATCTTGAATGAAAATAAAGTGTATTAGACTATACCAGATGGTGTGTGTGTGTGTGTGTGTGTGTGTGTGTGTGTGTGTGTGTGTGTGTGTGTGTGTGTGTGTGTGTGTGTGTGTGTGTGTGTGTGCAAGAGTATGTGTCGTGCTTACGCGTGACATTGAGCATGTATGCAAATATGCTTGAAATCTGAATTCTGCTCTGCCCTCCCTAACCCATATCTGTCTCTCCCCCTATCCCATCTCTCTCTCCCTCTCCCTCCCCCTCTCTCTCTCTCCCCTCCCCTCTCCCTCTCTCTCTCCCTCTCCCCCCCTCTCTCTCCCTCTCCCTCCCCCTCTCTCTCTCTCCCCTCCCCTCTCCCTCTCCCTCTCCCTCTCCCTCCCCCTCTCTCTCTCTCCCCTCCCCTCTCCCTCTCCCTCTCTCTCTCCCTCCCCCTCTCCATCTCTCTCTCCCTCTCCCTCCCCCTCTCTCTCTCTCCCCTCCCCTCTCCCTCTCCATCTCTCTCTCCCTCTCCCTCCCCCTCCCCCTCTCCCCCCCTCTCTCTCTCTCCCCTCCCCTCTCCCTCTCTCTCTCCCTCTCCCTCCCCCTCTCCCTCTCCCTCCCCCTCTCTCTCTCTCTCCCCCCCTCTCTCTCTCTCCCCCCCTCTCTCTCTCTCCCTCTCCCTCCCCCTCCCCCTCTCCCCCCCTCTCTCTCTCTCCCCTCCCCTCTCCCTCTCTCTCTCCCTCTCCCTCCCCCTCTCTCCCTCTCCCTCCCCCCTCTCTCTCTCTCCCCCCTCTCTCTCTCTCCCCCCCTCTCCCTCTCCCAGAACATCCCTCCACTACGCGGCAGCCAGCCGGCACTACCAATGCCTGGAGACCCTGGTGGCGTGCGGGATCTGCATCAACGCCACCGACCAATGGGGGCGCTCGGCCTTGCACTACGCCGCGGCGTCCGACCTGGACAGGAGGTGAGCGGGAGAAGCACTCGCACACACACACAGCTTTGACCGTGCTTAGAGGAATACATTGCAGATTGTCAACCAAATTTATATCACAAAAATGTCGGTAGTATACGCAAATTAAAGATGTTTACATATCTCAACAGTCTGCAGCCGGATCCCCCCCGTTCATTTAACGTAAAAATTCTAAAACAGTGCCCATTCTAACCACATTGTAATGATACAAAGCTGGTGGAAAATCCGCAAGTTGGTCCTGTTACTGCACCAGAAATGGGCAACAAACAAACCTAATAAGGAGCATTCAGACTGCACTGGAAAGAGTGAGGGACTTTTATCTATTTTTTTGTGTCAAACATAAAATCAAACTGTTCGACCACATGTTCTGACTTGACACGTGACTTAGCAGGGTAAGCGGGGTATAAATATAAAAGCCTCCCTATTTATCCTGACTTCAGAGACCTGACGTCCAGTTAGAATATGTATGTCCTCGCTATTTGACTTATGTGCTTCATTGCCTGGCCTCTTGTCTAACCTCCCTCCCTCTGTCCGTCTCACCTTCCATCCCTCTGCTTCTCCCGCTCCTCTCCAGACGACGGCAGAACCTGGAGCCGGAGAGCGATGGCGTCCAGGCGGAGAGGGAGAAGGAGGCGGCGCAGTGAGTCTCGTGTCCTTTAAGATACCACCATCGTGCCTCACTTCATTAGACTCTGCTGTCCATTGTCTGTTGAGCTGATTTCCCATGGCTGCCCCAGCCTGCGTGATTCTCTATAATTCAGAGTTGGGCTGGGGTTTTAGTTCTTGCTGTGCACTGCCCGCGCCACACTGCCCCCCACAGTATGGTCGGAGAACATGCACTCTTAACCTGTGTGGAGTCGTTCAATACAATTTTGGGGTAACAAGGTTCAGTACAGAACATGTCTGGGGGACGGTTGCTATGGAGATAGCTATACAGAGTAGCATGTGCATGAGCTAGAACAGCAAATGCTCATACATTTTTGCTGTTAGGGTAATGTGCGTATGTCCAGAGCAGTGTAGGCAGTAGGAGAAATGTTGGCAACCAAACAAGGTCTTTTTTAAATAGACAACTACCTTTTATGTTTTTATTTACTCTTGTGGCGAGAATTGTGCAGGTTTTTCAGTGTGTGTGTGTGTGTGTGGGCTGCCTGCTCTTTGTGGTATTAATATTGGTGTGTCTTTGTGTGGTGCGCCCTACTGTTTGTTGTGCTCACATGTGTTGTGGGGTGTTGTGTGCAGATGTTTAGAGTTCCTGTTGCAGAGTGGAGCGACAGCCAGCCTCAAAGACAAGCAGGGCTACAGCGCTGTGCACTATGCCGCTGCATACGGACACAGACACTGTCTGGAGCTGGTCAGTCACACACATGACACACACATGCACACACATGCACAGGCAAGCGTGCAAACACATACACACACGCAGATAACACACAAACAAAACAAGCCCACGCACACAAACGCACCCAAGCATACACACACACAGTTTACACACACACAAACACACTCACAAAACACACACAAAACACGCACAGTGTTTCCTCTAAACTGTGTGCATGTGCAATCGCACACTAAACCAAGTGTCCCTTGCGCAGCAAATATCCGCAGCGTCCAAAAAAATACGCTGACCTTTTCCCCATTTGTTCTTCCTCTCAGAGTTAAGGTGGAACACATGGGTTGAACTGGAGATCAAATAACCTAATAACTGTTTATTTGATACTATTTTGTAACGTAGCCTCACCATCCAACTGAAGTCTATTCAGTGAGGGACAGATGACGAATTAACTATCGATAAAGCCATGTGCCCAACACTGTCCAGGCGATAATATGATGCGGTCAGGTTTGTTTAGTTAGACAGTCAATGAACGTCATTCGCTGTTCTTTCTGTCACCACGTCAGATGTTGCTCACAGGGCTCCACGTCATTCTCAGGTGGTTTGTGTGTTTGCTCAGACTGTTGAAAATATTAAAGGAAACATTTACTCACACACACACACACACACACACACACACACACATATACACAAATACACACACACACACACACACACACACACACACACACACACACACACACACACACACACACACACACACACACACACACACACACACACACACACACACACACACACACACACAAGCATACACAAACACACACCTTGTTGCACTGACACACAGCAAACACCACGTGATGATGTTCTATGCGCCTACTGAGGGCCATGTGGCAGGAAATTTATTCATTATGGGATATCTCCAGGCAATTTATTCAACACATGGAAATGACATTGCAGGGTGTTGTTGTCCGTTTCCATGGGTTTTGAGGGAAACAGAATGAAATACTTAACATTTATAATATAAATGGTTAAACAACCAAAATATAGCACATTCATAACAGATGATTAGGTCTTAACACATTCTTCGGCCTGCCATATGAATTCAATCTAAAATGTTTATTGAGGATTTAGTCAGATACGTGGTGAAGCTTTCAAGTTTGTGTTTCTTTTTTTTTGGTACTCCTATTTTGAAGTTGCTGGATAGGGGCGAGAGCCACCAAGAAGAGCCAGATTCCCCCAGTGCCAGGAGCCCTCTGCACCTTGCTGTAAGTCACACACACACACACACACACACACACACACACACACACACACACACACACACACACACACACACACACACACACACACACACACACACACACACACACACACACACACACACACACACACACGTTTTGTTTGTGTTTTATCGGCGTGTGTGTGTGTGTCTTTGCATGCGTGCCCGTGCATCTGGGTGTGTGCGTGCATGTGTGTGTCATGTGCAACAAACTACTAAAAGTTAAACTGCCTGTGACCAACCTCAGGAGCCTTGAGTTTTTTCTAATTTATCGTTTGAATGAAAACGAGTCCAGCAAGACAAGCGTGCCGATCCGCGCTTTCTTTAATTCCTCTATTTCAAGTCATCCCGCCAGTGATAGGAACCGGTCTTAACATACCTCTTTATCGCACGCACACCGCTTCCTCCTTTCTCCTGTTTCATCAGCCCATGATGCTTCCTCTCTCTCTATCCATGCTGTGCTCTGAACCTTCCGACAGAAGCGATGCAATCACACTTAACCCTTTCCTAGCAGCATTATTCTCCATGTATTTCTGTTTTGGACCATTATGTTGATGCCGGTGCTAGGGACAATAATCCCAATGAAACTGTTAAATCCTGATTGCTAGACGTCTGAAGTACAGGAGCTAATCAGTGTTTTAAACAGGACTGTGCCTCCCTGTGTCTTTCTGTCGTTTCTGCTCCCAGATGGGTTCTCTCAGCTGTCATGCTCTATAGCTCATTTATGTATGTGAGTGTCTACTCCGGTGGGGTTATAAGTGTATCGACCCCCCCCCCCCCCTGTTTCCAGGCCTACCACGGCCATGCCCAGGCGCTGGAGGTCCTGCTGCAGGGGGCGCGGGAGGTGGACCAGGGCGACGAGGCCGGCCGGACGCCCCTGGCGCTGGCCTCGCTCCGGGGACACACGGACTGCGTCCACACGCTGCTCAGCCAGGGGGCGTCGCCGCACGCCGTGGACACCCAGTACGGCCGTTCGGCCGTCCACCTGGCCGGTAGGGCTCACTTGTTGTGATTTATATTTACATTGACGGGTGTAAGGCTCTCTCTCGTACGCCGGTTTCCAATCGTTGTTGCTTTCGTTCTGTGTTTGTTTTTTTCCTCTATAAAGTTTTCATTCTAATGATCCTCCCACGACTCCTATATTGCTCACACAAGCTTTCCTCCGGGGTTTCTTTTTCTCTGGTAGTGATGAATGGTCACACCACGTGCGTGCGCCTCCTGCTGGACGACCCCGACAGTGCGGACCTGGTGGACGCCGCTGACTCCCAGGGCCAGTGAGTCTTCCTCCTCCTGCCACACTGTCTCCTCCTCCTCCTCCTCATGCTGCTCAACCCTCCTCAGCCGCCAACTCCTACTCTCTCTCTCTCTCTCTCTCTCTCTCTCTCTCTCTCTCTCTCTCTCTCTCTCTCTCTCTCTCTCTCTCTCTCTCTCTCTCTCCAGGAGTCCTCTGATGCTGGCCGTGGCCGGGGGTCACGTGGACGCGGTGTCTCTGCTGCTGGAGAGAGAGGCCAACGCCAACATGGCCGACAACCATGGCCTCACGGCCCTGCACCTCGGGGTAAACACTTGTGTGCGCATGTGTTGTGTCCGAAAAAGTCGATCAACCTGATCCCATTTCTTTTAAGTCAATCCCCCAGTATGTCGGGCCACTTCCTGTGAAGCCTGTCTAGTCAGCAGTCAATCAAAACCCCTAAATAAGAAGATAACGGCAACATGAGCAGTCAATCATTAGAACAGAGCCTTATAGTGCAGTGCTTGTGGTGCCCTGTCACACCGCTCCCATTCCAACTCTTCTCCTTTTACCCTCCCTTGCTCCCCCCCCCCCCCCCCTCAGCTGCTGTGCGGTCAGGAGGAGTGCATCCAGTGTCTGCTGGAGCAGGAGGCCTCCGTGTTGCTAGGCGACGCGCGCGGCCGCACAGCCATCCACCTGGCGGCGGCCCGGGGCCACGCCTCCTGGCTGAGCGAGCTGCTGGGCATCGCGTGCTCGGACCCCCCCTCCCTGCCCCCGCTGCAGGACCGGTCGGGCTACACGCCCCTGCACTGGGCCTGCTACTACGGTACGCCCCCCCCCCCCCCCCCCCCCCCTAACCCTAACCCTAACCCTAACCCTAACCCTAACCCTAACCCTAACCCCCCCCCCGGAGGCTTTATTAACTGACTCTGAGACGTACATTAATATCGTTCGCCTCAGAGCTTAGCAATTGCCTTAGTCGTATTTTGAGGTTCATGGTGTATTTAGCAGTCCAAATAGCAGCGTATTTAGCAGTAACCTAAGTCAAATGGATGACTGAGGTAGATAGAGATTATGGAATGTAAAAAGCACTCTGGCTGTTTTAAATTCCATATTGGCTCTGGCTTAGGATAGAGCCAATGAGGCACAGTGAATCAGCAGCGAGTTAGTTTAGATATCCCAATTTGGCCAAAATACGACAAAGGATATCGTGCTATGAGTCTAACGATATCTTTTTTGACATTTTCTTGACACGGTATTGTGATATATTAACTACACTTTTAGATCCGATTGTCTATCACTTTCACTTCAGAGGGGCATGATAGACTAGCATCTTCTAATTATCCTTGTGACATCCATGTTGTTTTTATCCTTAAAACGCGGGTTCCTCTGTCCCCCGTGCAGGTCATGAGGGCTGCGTGGAGGTCCTGCTGGAGCAGAAAGGGTGCCGCTGCATCGACGGGAACCCCTTCACCCCCCTGCATTGCGCTGTGTACGTGGTCCCTCTACCTTACATCTCAAAGACGTTAACGCCGCACATGCTGCTGTTTGAAAAGCGTTTTAGCAGTATGGCTCCCTGAGCGAAGTGACTGGTCCATCGGACCGGTCCGACAGTCTGACCTATCAGCGCTCAGCAGAGGTAACCAGCAGAAGGCTGAGAGTCGGCAGCAGGGGGGGATCACACCGAATCATTGTTACTTTGTGTGCTCAGGGTGAACGACCACGAGCCCTGTGCCTCCCTGCTGCTGGAGGCCATGGGGTCGGACATCACCAGCTGTAAAGACGCCAAGGACAGGTACGCTAGCACCACACAGGATCCAGGAAGTATACTGGTGATGCGCTGCTATTTAAATCTCCTCCTCCCTCCACCTTCTCCCTCTCTTTCCCTCCGGCAGAACCCCCCTCCATGCAGCGGCCTTCTCGGGTCACGTGGACTGTGTCCAGCTGCTCCTCTCCCATGATGCACCAGTCGATGCCGTCGACCAATCGGGCCGCACGGCCCTGATGATGGCGGCGGAGAAGGGCAGAGTCGGCGTGCTTGGTAAAGACTGGAATGATGCATTGTTTGCTCTGCCGATTACCTCGCCAGAGCCCATGTGTCTTTGTTTGTCTTTTTGATGATGTGGCCATGTATGTATAGTTTATTCTTGTCATGGCTCTGATTAACTTATTTTGCTCATCTCCAGAGGTGCTGTTGACCAGCACTGAGGCCAACCTGAGTCTGACGGATAAAGACAGCAACACGGCCCTTCACCTGGCCTGCAGTAACGTAAGTTTCCACTAGGCGGGGATCCACTCAAGCCTGTATTAATTCCAACAGTGAGGTGAAACGGCTCCCCCTGCTGGTTGTATTCTCACAGTCGCTATGGTTTTTACCCATAGCGACGCTAAGTGAAAATAACAAAATAGGCTGTATCGCCGTAAGAAAGGGTAAGGGTTAGGTAAGGGACGATTTCCCTAACACCCTCTCGTACTTTTTTGCCAGTTGCTCATAGCTTATTCCTTTATCCATCTGAAATGGGTCACCAGTGTCATAGTTCCTTAGGGAATTGAACTACCTTTTTTTTCTTTTCAAATGGTCAATGGAATATTCAATGTGTAACCGTTACTGTTTCATGTACCTGCCCCTCTCTCTGTACAGGGAAAGCAGGACTGCGTCTTGTTGATCCTGGAGAAACTGTCCAACGCAGCTCTCATCAACGCCACGAATGCAGCGCTGCAAACGTGAGTGTCTTAGATGTTTTATTGTGCAGAGTAAAAGGATGTGGCTATATTTTTAACACAATTTGAGAATGAGCCTTTGGATTTACAGTCATTCACTTGGGTGTCCCAACAGGTTGTGTCACTGCAATGAGTCAATATATGTTAATACATTGCAAATATGCCCTAAATAGTAGCAAATAGGCCCTAAAGTAATCCTGTTTGCCTTGAACTCTGGTGAGATACTGAACCTGTACCCGCTTCGTAAACACACAATGTCCAAGATTTGCAATTTCAAACTATCTCCAGTCTAACAAAAAAAGGGAAAACAGCCTCCTCCTCCCTCACCCTACACCCTGCCCACCCTCAACCAGTGCTGCTGTCTGAGTCAGCCTAACCTACGTCCCTGTAGCCGTGAAGCTAGCTACATGACAGAATGGGTTTCAGGGCACATCTCAAACCGAAACAATTAGCGTATCGTAGCCTTTAGCGACATTCACTGAAGTCACTGTGGATGAATGACTAATAGCCAGAGGGGAGCATCTGGTCGGGGTGGAGGCCAACGAGAGGAGGCTGAGCATCAAGTGGAGCTCCTTGTGTGTGTGTGTGTGTGTGTGTGTATGTGTATGTGTATGTGTATGTGTGTGTGTGTGTGTGTGTGTGTGTGTGTGTGTGTGTGTGTGTGTGTGTGTGTGTGTGTGTGTGTGTGTGTGTGTGTGTGTGTGTGTGTGTGTGTGTTGAGCTTCAATCAGGTTGAGCTCCTCCTAACGTGTGTGTGTGAACCTCCATGTGGTCTCTCTGACAGACCCCTGCACCTGGCTGCCCGCAGCGGGCTGAAGCAGGCGGTGCAGGAGCTGCTGACACGGGGCGCCAGCGTCCAGACGGTGGACGAGAATGGTAGGTCACGTGACCCCGGTCGGTAGATTCTGCCGCGCGGTGAAGGTCGGTCGTCACTCTGTGGTGACGGACTATTACGATGAAAGAACTTTTATTGTGGAAAGCGAGTGGAGCAACGTAAAGCTGCTGTGATGTTCTGTGTGCGCCGCGGGCCCTGTCTTGTTGCCTGTTTTACCTGCGCTCCAGTGCTAGTTGCATATTCTGTATAGCATATCATGTGCTTAGCAGCGTTGTAAGCATTAGCATCTGCAGTCGTTTTATGCTCCTCTGTATGGCGCTTGCCTGCTTCATATTAATAGAATGCTGCTTCATCCCCTGTTTGTCCCCCCCCCCCTCCTTATATTCTTTCTGCATCTTTCTCCCCCCACCCCTGTCTGTCTCCCTCTTTTGCTGTCTGTCTCCCTCCCCTTTGCTGTCTGTCCCTCTTTCTGTCTGTCGCTCTCTCTCTGTCTGTCTGTGCCTCTCTCTCCCCAGGTCTGACCCCCGCTCTGGCTTGCGCTCCCAGCCGGGAGGTTGCCGACTGTCTGGCTCTCATTCTGGCTACCATGATGCCTTTCTGCTCCCCTTGCAGCTCCGGAGCTCCTTCCCCAGGCTCTCTCCTGAGGCAGCTGCCCCCCCAGCACGCGGGCAAGGCCCCTGCGGGGGGCCCCTCTGGGGCCGCCGTCACCGCGGGCCCCCGGGCCCCCCGCAGCCCCAGGAACCCCTCGGGGCCATCCAGTGAGGGGACCACCGAGAACGACTCGGAAGACTCCGAGACCTTTTGACACCCCCTGTCCCAAAAGGACCGCTTCGATCCCTCCCTTTACCCCGCCCTGCCACCCGACCGCCTCCCCGTCTCGTCCCCCGTCTTGTGTGTCCCGGAGCACACCAGCCTGCACTCTCGGCCCTCCTACCTCAAAGGGTTCACCTAACTCTAGACACAGCCGCACCGCCAGCGTTTCCTCTCTGCGTACCACATGCAAGTCCCCGCACAGCGAGGGCCGTCCCAGGCGCTGCACGTCCCCCGTAACGGTTCAGCACTCGAAGGACCGCGCTCCACACGCACCCTACAGGGACACGGTCAGCCCGTCGCGGCTCCCCCTGGAGCCGTCGGTGCCACGTCCGGCAGCGCGCCGTCGACTCGTCATTTGGATGGGAAACGCTGGCGTGATAATGAATGGAAGGCCCTCCCGAAGTCCTCCGTAGTTTGGCTGTGTCCAAACGAAAAGATAACTAGGTTCAACGCCCGACGGCGAAAGGCTCGCGCAAACTCCCCCGTTTCACCGAAGAATGATGTTGTGTGTAAGGAAATTAGATAACTCACGGCAAGTAACGCGGCACTGGCGGGGACGTGACGCAGCATCTTCAGTGGAGCCGTTGAGTAAGAGACAACAGCCTCCATGCGTGTTCTCCACCAGCTGACATCCATCAGGGTCGGTGCGCTAAAGCCCCAGAGGGGATGGTCTACGGCCGGACGCGGGATGCTCACATCACAACCTTTTGATTACGTCAGAGCTCATTTTGATTTGAAGCCCCTCCTGTGATGGGTTGAGGTGGGGGTGGGGGTGGAGCGGGTGGTGTTGCATGCTCGTGTGGTTGCTCTTGTTCTTGTTCTTCTCTCCCACGGTGCCTGAAATCCAAACTGACCGTGGTACTTCAGTCCTCACGAGACCTGCCTCAGACACCCGTCTGTCCGTAGAGAAACTAAGCAAAGTAAAAAGAAGCCATTTTGTAACAAGCTGCAAACCGAAAAAGACGTGTAACTTCCACCTTTGTGTGTGTGTGTGTGTGTGTGTGTGTGTGTGTGTGTGTGTCTGTAAGTGTGTGTCTGTGTGGTGGGTGTTAGGTTGATGATTTAAACTTCGACTTGTATGCAGAATTATTTAATTAATGCTTGAGGCTCCTTGCAATTGACAAAGAGGTACGTAGAGTTTGAAAACCTGTCAATGGAAATGTTAACCCAAAACAAGCACAAATGATATTTAGAGGTTTTTGGGCGGCTTTAGGCCCAGATGTGAGGAGTTTGGTCCTTATGTTGTTTTTATGTCCTTTTTTAAAAGCAAGTGTCCATACTGGGACATGTGGGCTGTTGGCTCTGTAACAGAAACCAGGGTATGCCATGTATTGATAAACACAAGGGTTTGCGGGGACATTTTTTGCAGTGTTAACGGGGGGATGTTTATCTTAATGTGCACAGCCAAATCTGTACACTTTTTTTTTTTATATATATATATATATGTGTATATATATATATATATATATATATATATATAGAAAGCTCTTGGGACCTCGATCTGATTCTGCATTGTTGATTGTCCCACACTGAACTTCCTCCTCGTCCCACTGCTTCAGTATATCTTAGGTGGCCATCATCAGCCATTGTTCCATTTTCTTATGTACATTTTTAGCTGAGAATTCCTTCTTAAACAAAAGCTATTTTGGGTCCATTTTAGCAATTCCCCAAAACAATTGTTCAGCTGAATATTTATTGACGAATACACCAATGGTACAAACACTGCCAGCACTTACTTGGTCAATATATAGCACAGGACCCCCCCCCCATCACTTTTCCCTCCCCTGTCTTACCTTTGGTCTACCAGCTATGTGCCAGTGTGTTGCACCTGTCCAGTGCCTTGTGTGTCTCTGTTCTTATTTTGTAGAATGTCCACCGGGGCCGAATGCTGATGTCATTTTCTGAATGGGATGCTTTTTCATACGTGAGAGGTTACTTTCAGTTGCAAAGGGTCAAGGGCAAGAGGTGGTCATCCCTCATCGCGGGACCGCTCTGCACATCTACAAGGCTTTGATGAGGTGTGTGTGTGTGTGTGTGTGTGTGTGTGTGTGTGTGTGTGTGTGTGTGTGTGTGTGTGTGTGTGTGTGTGTGTGTGTGTGTGTGTGTGTGTGTGTGTGTGTGTGAATATGCAGAGAATAATTAGTTATTTTATTTCTTTTGTATATTGCGTCGTGCACGGATCTCCATCGGTGAAAGAAAATGGGACGACTTTATTCCCAGACCCCAATCCTCCACACAATATAAATTCAGAAAGCGAGAGAGATGATACAAGTGTGTAATTCAGCATCAGCCTGCCTCCCCTCAGCAGGGGGGGGGTCTTAAGTCTGCCTCCACAGGGAACACGCAACACAAGATCACCGGTCCTCCGCCACTGTTGGACTGAGAACCGAATGGTCTGTCACATCTAGAGGATGGGCTTCACCGGTCACGACAATCACCGTCTTGAGTGGTCGTGGGTGTGTTTGTGTGAGTGTGTGTCCGATGTTTTGCTTTGTTTTCTCTACACAAGTTCCTATTGCAGTAAGATTGCTGATGCAGGATTGCGATTCCTGATGCAGTGAGAATGCTGTTTGTCAGCTACCCTTTGTTTTATATGAAGTGTACAAAAATAAAAAAAATGAGAGGTTTGTTTTAACTTACCACCGAGAGTGTGTTTCTGTTTAAAAAAACAATGTGCGATATATAGAGGAATCATTCCTCTTATACACATCTTACTAAAGGATCCATAGAAAAGTACACTGGCTGTAAACTGTTATATTTTAATAGATTCAAATTTGTTTGTAAATATGCACAATTTAATAGTTACCAAAAGAATATTCATTCATGTTGTAGTGGTCTGTCTGTGTCCAATTGATGTCTCTTCCTCAAAGTTACTACAAACCAATGAATGCATGGTTAACTTATTTTGGAAGGCTATTATTACTGAACACAACAGGCCATTACAAACATACCTTACATTGGCTACTATTGTGAAAGTAACATCAAATGCTAACCGATGCGCACCGGCGAGCAGGGCCATTTCTGGCCATAGGAGCCCTACACCGGATCTGCGTTTTTAAATTAGAAGTTTTGAAGAAAGCAAACCACTGTCTTTGTTGTTGCTCACCATTTAGCCTATGTATTCCTACCTTTCCATCTCTCGACAACCCACCCACCGTACGGTTCGCCTTTTGTGACAGATTTTACATGAAATCTCTCACGTAAGTAGTACTAATTTGATTGGTGACTTCGGGGAACTAATCCGATTTTTATAGTTAGAAACGGACCTTACTTCTCCCTTCCACCCCTTGTCCATCCAACTGCTCAACACTGGACAAGTCATCTTCAACATGCAAAGTATTTAAGGATGTTAAGAAGTATTACTCTTTATGCCTCCATGGGGGAATAATAATTAAAAAAAAGTAGGTCACATCTTGCTGTCACATCGTACATATTTCCAACGTAAACATGCGAGCATAGGACTGAAGAGCTCACAAGCTAGCTGGTCACTTGCGCTATAGCCCAATAAATTGTGAGTCTAACACGTTTTACACGTATAACTTAAGGATCGTCCAAATATATTTCCTTCAAAGATACATTTTGTTGACCTCTCCCTCTGTGACTTGGAAACAATTTGTCAGACGAGGCAGTATTTATTGCCATATCTTGCGATATATTTTTGGCCAGGGTGTCACACACAGGTTTTTTTGTTGAAGTTCGTGACCTAAACTGTCCACTAGATGGAGTAAGAGTGGTAGCTCCCTAACGTTTACATTTATCTTGCACTGATAAAGGTTATTTTGGTTCATCAAACCTTTACCAAAGTAACCCGGTACAATCGCACACGTAATCTTAGTTGGGATTGACGTCAGTCAGGAGTAAATAGTGTTATTTCATCACAACAAATGCATTTTACTTCTCTAGCGTTCTGGTTGGCGCATGTCAGCCTACGTCATCAGTTACTGCCAAGTAGGTCTTGGATTGAATCATGAGTCTATTAGTGTTTTTTGGGCTAAATGTAAGTAGTGTAACAGGGCTATATGTGGTTGACAATGAGTGGTGTATAATTTATTAGGTTGTTCTGTTATTTAATTTTTAAACCGTCTGTGAGAGTGACATACCTGGAGAAGTGGTCCGTAGCACTGACAGTATTCAGCATCGCTTCTCGGCCTTTTGGCTAAGATCAAGTGTAGTATCTGTTCTTATCAGTAACAACACACACCACTTCAACCATACAAAATCATTTCCGCATACAGGAAAAACAAAAATCTCAAGAATCTCCTGGTCACCTCCACCTTCTCCCGCAAACCCACACAAGCACCACCGTCTATAACACACTATTTCAAACCACACAAATCCATCACAAACCCACATAGCCACACCACTCTACCCATTCTTCACCCCCCATGTATTGATTCCCCCAACACGGTTTACATAATAACATGCACACACTGTCACAAACACTACATCGGGGAAACAAAACACACTATGGTCATCCGCCTAAGACAGCACCTCCGCAATATCCAACTCCAGCACCTACAAACCACACTGGTCAAACACTTTGCAGAACACTCCGTCACTCACCTCACCATCACCGGATTAGAGTCCGACCCCAGATGGACCACCCCACAACGCAGACGCATAGAGCACCAATGGATCACCCGTCGACATACACTTGCACCCACAGGCCTGAATGAGAAACTGAACCACAGCATACATTCACCACAACCGGCATACACACATCTCTTATTACACATTTACTACACCCACTTACACACCTGTTTTATACACATCCATCATTTACCATCCATTACACTCCCAGCACTAAGTATCCATGCCACATTCACCTCACAGATCCATCATACACCCACTACACATTTATCATTCATAATACACTTGTTACACATTCATTACACGTCTACTACAACCACCACGAACACTCCCAAACTATCACACACCCACACTACAACCACCACCATTACACATTTATTACATATCCCTCCTTCACACTACATCCATTTACCTTTTATACCTTCTACGCTTTTCATCTATCATCTGCACACATCTTACATAGGTTACACCTATTACACCTCTTACACATTCATTATTCACAATACACCTATTACACATTCATCACCTATTACATATGCATTACATCCACTACACACACAATCAACAAATACATATTTATTTACATCCACTCTACACATACAACCACCAGGTGCCCCCTCTCACACGATCATCCCACACTTATTCACATTCACCACACATTTCATCCACACCTACACCACACCTCACACACGGTACAATAGGCCAGCTGCAACTGCGACCACACAGTCCTCCCCAACCATTACCCTTCACCTCACCCTAACCCTAACCCCCCAACCATTACCCTTCACCTCACCCTAACCCTAACCCCCTAACCATTACCCTTCACCTAACCCTAACCCCCTAACCATTACCCTTTCACCTAACCCTAACCCCCTAACCATTACCCTTTCACCTAACCCTAACCCCCTAACCATTACCCTTTCACCTAACCCTAACCCTAACCCCCTAACCATTACCCTTTCACCTAACCCTAACCCCCTAACCATTACCCTTTCACCTAACCCTAACCATTACCCTTTCACCTAACCCTAACCATTACCCTTTCACCTAACCCTAACCCTAACCCCCTAACCATTACCCTTTCACCTAACCCTAACCCCCTAACCATTACCCTATCACCTAACCCTGACCCCCTAACCATTACCCTTTCACCTAACCCTGCCAGTGCCATGGTACCACCACACTACATCCACTCGCACATACTACTTCCACAAACAATCCCCCTCGGGAGCAACCGAGGATCGAACCCGCATCTCCCATGGGCCAGTCCGCCGCTCTGTCCACAGGATCACACCACCGGCCTCTGAAAGCCTGCCCCTGTCACCAAGCCATGAGAGTGGCCTTAGCACAATCCTCTTCGTAATAAAAACAAATTTTTCTTTTGACGGTTTCTTTCCATCACACTCTCTACACATTTCTTGCGTCCTACACCAATTTCTCTGTTTGGGAGAAACATACAGTCCTCCCCTTACGGGTCAGAAAACACACCTTGACTTTGTTTAACATTATAACCACAAAACCCTTCTTTAGACAGGGGCTTATCTATCCGCCTGGGAGAACTTTATGATTCTCCCCCTACGGGCTAGATAGAACCCTAGACTTAGTCCAACTTACTCAACCCACAACCTCCACCTTACCCCAGGTCTAGACCTGCCTCTCCGTTAGGGTTAGGTACAAGCATTAAGATGACGCCGCCATAGGCGGCGGCATCGAGTGCACGGGCCATCATCAATTAACAGTTCGGAAACCACGACCAACCCCCACATTTAAACCCGCAGGCTGTATTGTCCCCAGTCTGTCCATCCAGAGACGCTCCGCTCTGCGTCTCATGGCGGTGGACCAGACGGGGTTGGCTTCCAGGACCGTCGCTGTCAGGGCAGGCCAGCCATGTTGGATGAAGTGCCTGACTAGCAGAATGTGTGCGTCTTTTTGGTGTCTTACGTTATACCGGTGCTGCGTGAACCTAGTAAGGAGGGTATTGCGGGTCTCACCGACGTATTGGACCTCGCACGTAAGACAGTGAATGAGATAGACACAGTTTTTGGTCGCTGGGCCCGAGTGCCTTTGGGTGCGGAACACGTCGCTGTTATGCGGGTTGCGGACCCAAGGCCGGAAGAGGAAGAATTCTGCGCGTCTGGTGGACCTAGGTTCAGATAGTGGGCGGAGTTTAGCCCTGACAAGTATGTCACGCAGGTTCTTGTTCTTGCTATAGGCCGCGATGACGCCGTGGTTGCGTAGGAGCGCGGTGTTATCTATGAGACGGGCAAAGTTTGTTTTTACGTGACGGGTCAGGAGCAAGGAGGATGGCGAGTAAGTAGTCACAAAGGGCAGACGGGGGCCGACGACAGGCGGTTTGATCTCCCTAAACGTCCTAATGGAGGTGCGTCGGGCGGAGCGTGAGTAGCCCCTAGCGGCCAAAGCTGTGAAAAGCACCTTAACGGCGTCCATGAAGTCCGAATGCTCCGAGCATATCCTGGAAAAGCGCAGGAGTTGCGACTTGAGTAAGCCCGCGTATGTGTGTTTGGGATGAAAGCTAGACCTGTGCAGAAGAGCGTGCGTGTCGGTGGCCTTAAAAAAGACTCTGACGTCCAGCGTGAGTTTAGAAGGAAACAGAGGGCCCTTAAAGGTAGTGGTGTCTAGAAAATCGACGGAAGAGGTGCTAATACACGATTTAAGCGAGATCGAAGGGTCGTGCGCGTTGAGGGTGACGAGAAACAGGTCGAACTCGGATCTCGAGTGAGGCCACACCCCCCAGACGTCATCGAGGTAACGCAGGTAGTGTATGGGCCGTTTGGAGCAGTCGGCGAGTGCCGAGACCTCCCACTGGGCCATAAAGATATTCGCGTACGACGGTGCGAATTTCTTCCCCATAGCCGTGCCCTTAATCGGAAGAAAAAATTCACCGTTAAACAAAAAGTCGTTACGGGTGAGGTTTATTTCCAGCAGGCGAAGGAGTTCCGCGTGGGGCTGCGTGATGTCGGGATACAGGCGGAAGGCGTTTTGGACGGCGCGCATTCCGCCGGCGATGTCGATGTTAGTATAGAGGCTATCGACATCCATAGTGAAGAGGAGCGATTGCGCCGGGACGTGCATGCGTCCACTTCAAAAACTTTGTGAACGAAATCGTACGTGTCTTTAACGTAGCTGGCGTGCCTGATCGAAAGGGGATATAAATAGTAGTCCAGATATTCGGCTGTGTGGTACGTTTCGCTACTACAGTCCGAGACGATAGGGCGACCGGGAGGAATAACGTGCGGCTTGCTCCAAAGCGCGGGGTCCTTGTGGATCTTGGGGAGCATATAAAAGAGCCTGGGTCTGGGTTCGGTGTCGCCAATGAGGTAATTGCGCTGTTTGTAATCGATGAATTTTTTATTCCATAGGGAGTTTAACGATCTCAGAGACCAGGGAGACGGTGTCCGTGTAAATGGGGCGAGGGAGTTTAGTGTAGTACGTGGTGTCGTGGAGCTGTCTGTAGCCCTCCCAGAGGTACTGCTCGCGGTCCATAAGGATAACAGTGCTGCCTTTATCGGCGGGCTTAATCACGATCTCACGGTTGTTTTTGAGCGTGAGGAGCGCGTTCGATTCCTCAGAGTGTAGGTTATCGCGCGGTGGAACGATATGAAACGAATCACGGAAGAAGGTGAGGTCCGAGTCGACTAAATGGAAAACCTCTGGCGGGAGGTTGTGCGCGGGGGGGACCCAAGAGGACCTAGACGTGAAGGGGGAGGGCGGGTGATTTTCAAAATGAACCGCGAGTTTCACCCTACGGTGATATTCCTGCAGGTCGGAGCGGACCTGGTCGTATGCACCCTAAGAACCAACACCCTTGGAGGGGATAAAGGTAAGGCCCTTATCAAGAACAGAGAATTGCGCAGCGGTTAAAACGAAGGACGTGCTGAGGTTGATGACAGATTTACTCCCGTCGAGCGCATCATTGTGCGCGGGAGCAATCAGTTTAACGCCTGGACCCAATGGTCCAGGAAGAGGCTAGCCGTGGGGTGGGTCCAGTGGATACCGTCTCTTTCCGTAGAGAACAAATTTCTCGGTAGAGCGGGGACGGAGTGGCAGTGGGCGACGATGTATGCGTTAAGGCGACGCAAATTGTCCTGCTCGGCGTGCGGGAGGGACCTGGAGAAATTAACCTCCAGTACGAGGACCCGAGCATGGGGGAAGGCCACATGGGCCATTCTGAGCGCAGCCTTTAGGTTGCGGATGGCCCCCTGGTCGCCCTTATGGGTCCTATCGTTGAGGCCAAAGGCCAGGATAACCTTTCGAACGGTAGGTGTGATTGCGGTTTTCCCGAGGATGGAGGTCGCGTGTCTAAAAGTCGCGCCGGGGTAACTATCTACCTGGAGAGAGTGCCTCTTGTAAGGGGGGAGCCTGGCCAGGTTCGAGTCACCGATGATGAGGAGTTCCTCCCTGGCCTGGAGGGTCCAATCCGTGCACTTCCTGGTGGTGTTGATGTGCCTGGTCGGACGTCTAGTGGGCGTGTCAAGCGAGACATCGCTAGCAGGTGGGTCGAGGTCCCGCCGGGAGTGGGCGGAGCCCAGGGGAGGGTCGGCGGGAACAGCGTCGCGGTGGGCGGAGGTGTGGGCAGACCCAAGGGGGGTTGTCGTGCCGGGAGGTGACGGGGTAGCCTCAGGGGGCGTGGCGAGGGGTCGATGAGAGGACGGGCCCGGAGGGCGTGGCGTCCTCTGTGGCAGCGGCGGGGCAGGAGAAGGTAGGAGGGGTGGGAGGAGGTGGAGGAGGGGGGAGGGGGTGGGGGAGAAGAGGAGGTCAGGGGAGGAGGCAGAGGGAGGGGGGAAGGGGGAGGCGAGGAAAGGGAGAGGAGTAGGGTGGCGGGGGGGAGAGAAGGGGATGGAAAGGGAGGAGAAGAGGGAGACGGATCGGGAGCGGACATCTCGGTCAGTACCACGAAGGGTCCCAGGGTCGTCAGCCGGCGACGGGGCTCCTGAGGTAGGTAGGGCGGGAGACAAGGGAAGTGGCAGCACACCGGAGAGCAGAGGGAGGTCATCAGTGGGATCAGAGACCTCAAGTTGGTGCCGGATCCTAGTCCTCAGGTCCTCGAGGGTGTTGTGTTGCAGGCGGCGCCCGAAGTGGCGTGCAGCCCAAGAGGAGGCGATGTCAAAGTTGCGACGCCAAGAGGGGTCCGCGAGCTGTGAGAGGACCCTCAACTTGTTGGTGACCGTGGCCTTATAGTGGTCACTGAGAATGGTTGTGGTGTTATACTCCCAGTTCCTCGCATTACCATCAATCAGGGCCATGGTGGTGGCGTTAGGGACAGGTTAGGGTTAGGGTTAGGTACAAGATTAAAGGTCGGCGCCGCCACAGCTGGCGACGCCGGGTGCATGGGCCATCATCACACGACTCCCCGGGATCCCCAACCCAACCCCACCCTAGACGCCACCGTCCAGGAGGCATGCTACGGAGAGAACTCCGCAGACGAGCCCCCCAGCGGCGAAGCAGCCGAACGACGCCTCACGGCACGCCACGGTCCAGTCCCTACCTCAGGCTTGCTCTCCGCCTTCCTGGCGGTGCTGGCACGGCGAGAGAACATCCGCGAGTGCCTCTTCAGTGTGCTGCCGTCCGCGGGCGGGTCAAGGGT
Source organism: Gadus macrocephalus (assembly GCF_031168955.1). Classification (NCBI taxonomy): domain Eukaryota; kingdom Metazoa; phylum Chordata; class Actinopteri; order Gadiformes; family Gadidae; genus Gadus; species Gadus macrocephalus. The sequence continues at coordinate 23,294,263 of NC_082401.1, forward strand.
GGATCGGGACCTCCTCGTGGGGCTGGTGAGTCTCTTGGACTTACCGGCGGATGTGTCCAGGATGACGGCGTCAGCCGGAGGAACGAAGGTCAGCTGGGCGCGGGCGGAACCAAGGGTGGTGCTGATGTGTCGCGACGGCCTCCTGGTAGGCGTGTCTGGGGTGGCGACGACGTCGCCGGCCGGGGGGTTGAAAGCCGGGCGGGCGCGGGTGGAGCCGAGGGGTGTGTCGGCGGGGACAGCGTCCCGGGGAGCGTCAGCCTGGGCAAACCCATAGCCGGGTGTCGTGCCGGAAGGCGCCGGGGATGTCCAGAGGGGAGTGGCGACGGTCCGGGGACGGAACAGGCCGGAGACGCGTGTCGTCCTACGCGGGAGGGGCTTGACCGGAGGGGGTCGCGAGCCTGCAGGGGGAGGAGGGGGAGGGGGAGGGGACGGGGTCAGGGGGAGACAGAGCGCGAACGGTCCCAGAAGAGCAGGCGGAGCTCTGGGTCCGCACGGTCACGTGGGTTGTCGTCGTCGTCGTCGCCATAACCGCAGTACGTTCCAGGGACGTGGGAGCCGGAGGGAGGGGGCGGGGCCGAGGAGGGAGGAGGCGGCGGCGGCAGGGGGGCGGCGACAGCAGGTGGGGGGGCAGGTACGGAGATCCCGGAGGGACCCGGGGCGTCCAGCGTCAGCCGGAGCCGGTCACGGACGCTGTCCAGGGTCTCGGGGCGCAAGCGACCACCAAACTGTCTGGCGGCCCAGGAGGAGGCCACCTCAAAGTTCCTGCTCCAAGCGGGGTCGGGAAGAAGGGAGAACGCACTCACCTTCTCCCCGATGGTGGCCTCGTAGTGGTCCCTGAGCACAATGATGCTGGTGTGCGCCCAATTGCGCGCGTTGCCCTCCAGGAAGGCCAGGGTGGCGGCGCTGGGGACCGCGGGGCGGATGGCAGCTATCAGGGCCTGGGTCAGCCTGGCGATGACGGGGAGGGGGTCCGGTCCGGTGGCGTTGGCGAGGTGGTGAGCCGCCTTGATGGCAGCCATGACGAGCCGGTTCTTGGCGGCGAAATCCGGGTCCGTGGAGCGCTGGGCGCTGGGGACCTGAGGCCTAGCACGCGTGGGCGGCAGGCGCGCAGGCCCCGAGCGCGCGGCGCTAGCTGCGGCGGCGGTGGTCTCCGTAGGCCCGGGACGTCTGGGGGGACGCGGGCGGTTCCGGGGTCTGGGACCGGGACGTGGGGGCACGCGGTGACGAGGTCCCTGGTCACCGGTGAAGAAATCCTGGTCCCGAACGTCAGGGCGGAAGACAGGGCGGGCGTCAGAGCCGCGGCGGGCGTCAGAGCCGCGGCGGGCGTCAGAGCCGCGGCGGCGGCGCGGCTGCTCCTGGCGTCGCTGCGTCGGCGCGGGTCCGTAGGCCCGGGACGGGAAACCGGGAGGCCGTAGGGACGATCCAAAGGGGGACCAGTCCCTGACGGGTCGCGTGGGGGCAGCCCAGCCCTCGAGGACCGCGAGGGTCCTCGACGAACGCGTAGGAACGCGTCATGTGTGGCTCGAGACCATAGGGTGGACTCACCAGAGCTGGGATGTCCATCTGGTCTCGGGCCCGGTGTGGTCGGCGTCCGTGGTGGACCACGGTCCACCCGTCTCTGTGGTTCCGCGTCGGCATGGTTCAAGGTGAGCGATGACGTGGAAAATATGCTGTCTTCGTTGTGGGAGGTTTGAAAGAAGACGAGTGTGGTCCAGCGAAAGATCCGAATTTATTAAATAAATAAAGAATCAATCGCTGTTGCATAAAGTACGACGTTTCGTCAAACATATGACTTCATCAGGTACAAAGCAAACCGTGCATATAGTCCAGTAACAGAGCCGTGGTGATCAAATAACAAAGAGGAGAGGAGGAGACGCGGACGCAGACACCCACACACGCACGCTGAGACTGGGGAGCAGACGTGCGCTTAACCCTATATACTGTGGGAGGTCCTGGTCCGGGAGGGCCAATCAGGAGCCAGGACCAGTAAAAGTTTAAAACTTTTTAAATATAGGTCAAACAGAGTAGTAAGCGTGTGTGTCGTGTCAGCACGTCAGGAGCCAATCGGGAGCCAGGAAGGTAAACAAGTTTGTGTTCCCTTGACAACGCTCTACCTCAGAGGGTTTGAAAGAGTATACATAGTTGCAATTCTCAAGTCAGCCCAGAACGCCAGGAGCCAATCAGGTGTGGGGTCAAGGAAACTTGACCCCTCTGGTACTTTTCCACTCTGGTGTTTTTCCGTGACCTCACAGTGGGGAAACGGAATAAAAAACGGGGAAATAATAAAATGCATAAAATACAATATAAGAAACCTACGGGTAAATAAAACACACTAAAATACAACAAAGGACTAGTGAATAAATAAAATAAAGAAATAAAAACGAATTGAAAAACAACCAACCGTTGTTTTCTTCAATTCGTTTTCAGATCGAAATACAGGTAAGTATACATGGGAAATATTAAAGGAAATAAAATAAAAAAATAAATTAAAGATTAACTATTAAACAATATACATAAATAACTAGAAACAAAAAAACAAGCAGAGTTATATAAAAACAACTAATTTACAATAGTCTCAGTACATATACATACACATCCACATCGCCCCACCCACACGTCCACATATAGACCCACCAAACCAAACCCCAAAACACAAACCAAAGCCCCTGTGGGCACACACATGCCTCAAAATATGTACCCCCACAAGGGGAACACCCCAAATATTAAATATTCTAACACCAAGATCCAACCAACCACAAACACAGTCAAGCAAACAAAGATACCAATATCAAAACACCCACACACACAACAACCAAATAATACCATCTAAACAAGCACACACCCATGCGTCCACACACACCCACAAACACACATACACACACACACACACACACACACACACACACACACACACACACACACACACACACACACACACACACACACACACACACACACACACACACACACACATTCTCGTATTTCTTACCTTCTTAGGACCACCACAAAAATGCCTACCTTTTTAGGACCACAATTTCTAGATATTGTAGAAACTTATAAATTACACCCATGAACTTGAAAAAAAATCTATTTTATTAATATCACTTCAGATTTAAGATTATTATCTTTTAAGGGTTACCATAAAAATGCCTACCTTTTTAGGACCACCATTTCTAGACATTGTAGAAACTTATAAAAAAAAAATCTATTTTATTAATATCACTTCAGATTTAAGATTATTTTTATATAATTTTTTAATTACCACATTTTTTTTACCATACTTGTTAGGTCCATCAGAAAAACCAACGGTAACCATACAACATTGGTTTTTAATGAGACAACTATGATTTAGTCCATTTCTGAGTAAATTGTACTCATCATGGCTGCGGCCCAGTATTTCCCCTTATGTTTCTCCCTTCCATGCGTCTCCTGTGCTCCTGTCTGTCTCTCTGTGCCTCTGCTGTAGGCATCAGCACACCTGCTTGCTATCCCTGCACCTTTTCAGCCAACCACACTCCACCATTCCCATTGCTCATCAGCCCTCTGCCAGTCATCTCCTCTCTTCTTCATGACATGTGTCCGTGTCTCATATTTAGACAATAATCATGCAACATGTCAAGCTTGCACCAAAGACAAAGGACGTTACTTTTCTAACCATCACATTCTCTCGTTTAGGAGACAAAAGCTGTGTTCAAAATCGTTCCCTCATTCATTCTTTCACTCACTATTCCCTATATAGTGTTGACTAAATAGTGAACTATATAGGGAATGACCAAACAAGATTTCAGTAGATGCTCCGGATATATGTGTGAGGGAAGCAGTTGTGCCCAGCATCGTTTAAACAAATGGAGCTGTAAACCTGCCTGCAATTTCGAAGGTGTTAAAGTGTGGTTTTGTTAAAGAACTAGGTGTTCTGCTCGCCTTTGAAAAAAACGGAGGCTCAAGCGCGCTGATTTGGAATGTGGTTTCCTATGTCGTCACGCTGCAGTAAGCTCCTCCCCTTACTCTGCCTGGCCTGCCCAGAGACTTGGCCCGCCAATGAGACACGACCGTGCGAGCGCCACATGTGTGTGTGTGTAAGTGTTTCTTGTCGGTTCTTTGGCGTCTCTTGTATTTCAATTGGGGGTACATGAACTGCGACATGCCACTGGTTGCCGCGAGGCACCACCGCCACCAAGCACCACCGCCCGGCAGCGGGCAGCGGGCAGCCGGCCGCGGGCAGCCGGCCGCAGGCAGCGTGCGGTTCAGTCTACTTCAGATTGATGTGAAAGTGGAAGAAACAGAGACGTCGCAGAGCTCCAGGACATCGGCAGAGCACTGTCAATCACGAACAGCCCGTTGAACGGCACATGTGATTGGAATGTACGTCAGCCGAGAGCAACCAATAGGTTTAGAGCTAAATGGTCCCGCCCCCAGGAACGTTTTCAGATTCGACTGTCAGGAGTTTCAAAACGAGTGGCGTCAGAACACTGCCAATATTCACGTGACTCAAAGCTTGCGCTCAAATCTCTGAAAAGTCAGTTCTGAAAAAATACGTTGCAATGTCGTAAACGTACACCTTTACAAGTTTTTAAAACTAAATATTCAACCTTTCAAAACGTATTTCTCAATGTATGAACACCTGTTTGCAGAATCCCATTTACAAGGTTTCAAAACCGGGCAACAATGAAATACACCGTTAGAACAGTGCCAGATTTGAAACTCTGCAAATGCGCTGGTGAAATTGTTTGAACTTTGAAAATGTGTTGCTGAAAATGATGAAGAAGATAAAATAGAACACAAAATCATGTTTACAGATGTTTGAATTTTAGTTTTAGTTTTTTTCAGGTTATAATCTCTTTTTTCAGTGTTGCAAAACCTTTTTTACAAGGTGTTGAGTTTTCAAACCCAGACTTACAAGCCTTTGAAACTTTTTTTTTCAGGTTTGAATTATGGCAGGAAACTGACTCCATATGACCTCGGCTATGCAATTGCAACAATGTTGCAAACTAGGGAGGGCTTATGCTAACGGCAGGGCCCCTCCCCCCTGCACGTGCTACTGCCTGACACAACAGAGGTGACTTAAAATAGTTAATCAATCCATTAGAAGTATGAAAATATCTTCCCGGTGGTGTAACAGGGCAAACAAGGTGTCCTTTGACATCTACATTTCGAGGCGATTGCAACGGTGCCACACATGACCATATCTGTATATGTTTCGGGGTAGTAATTAGCTGTCGATTTTGGAGGCCTTTATCATTATTGACCAGCTATAGATTTGCTTCCCAAAGGAGATTTTTGAAAAATTACATGTTATTTAGCATCTACACGTTGAGCTGACTCCAATGAGATCAAGCTCGCCCTCTTGCCACACCGAGATCATGTCCTAGAGACCTAGACCATAGGTGTACCATGTAAAATACATGTTACAATTTGCCCACAGAGTGTCATCCTAACCCTAACACTGTTGTTTTTTATTGGTCGTGATGAAAAAAAACATAAGGGGTAACACTGTTGTTTTTTATTGGTCGTCATGAAAAAAAAGAATAAGGGGTAACACTGTCGTTTTTTATTGGTCAACATGGAAAAAACATGAGGGGTAACTGTCGTTTTTTATCGGCCATCATGAAATAAACATAAGGGGTAACACTGTCGATATTTATCAAAAAAAACATAAGGGGTAACACTGTCGTTTTTTATTGGTCGTCATGAAAAAAAACATAAGGGGTAACACTGTTGTTTTTTATTGGTCGTCATGAAAAAAAACATAAGGGGTAACACTGTCGATATTTATCAAATAAAACATAAGGGGTAACACTGTTGTTTTTTATTGGTCGTGATGAAAAAAAACATAAGGGGCAACACTGTTGTTTTTTATTGGTCGTGATGAAAAAAAACATAAGGGGTAACACTGTTGTTTTTCTTTGGTCGTGATGAAAAAAAACATAAGGGGTAACACTGTTGTTTTTCTTTGGTCGTCATGAAAAAAAACATAAGGGGTAACACTGTCGATATTTATCAAATAAAACATAAGGGGTAACACTGTTGTTTTTTATTGGTCGTGCTGTAAAAAAACATAAGGGGTAACACTGTCGTTTTTTATTGGTCGTCATGAAAAAAACAATAAGGGGTAACACCGTTGTTTTTCTTTGGTCGTCATGAAAAAAAAGAATAAGGGGTAACACTGTCGTTTTTTATTGGTAGTCATGAAAAAACACATAAGGGGTAAAAAAACATAGGGGGTAACACTGTTGTTTTTTATTGGTCGTCAGGAAAAAAAAGAATAAGGGGTAACACTGTCGTTTTTTATGGGTCAACCAGTGGAGGCTTCTCCATTGAGGAGAGGGAGGAAGATCCTCCCTAACATTGTTGAGAATAAAAAATGTAGATTGCCCAGACTATTGTAATGAATTAATGCCCTTAAATATGACTACTTTATTGCCTTTGAATATATAATGTTCGTTTCCCTGGGTAAAGGGACATTAGCACCCCCTATCGCCTTTTGACAATTACTTCAGGGAGGAACGTCCTCCCTCCGCCTCCGTTGACTCCCATTCATTTTCCCGAAAGTACTGGCGGCCGGTGGATAACATGGGTTTCAATGGGAGAGAGGAGGAAAGTCCTCCTCTGAGTGGGTGGGACCTTAAGGGGTCTGATTCGCGCAAAAATCTATCCGTCTGCGCTATGAACCAATAAGTAGGATCCCTGGATGTTGAGCAGTGTTGCCAGATTGGTCCGATTTCCCACCCAATTGGGCTACTTTTAACCATGTTAGGCTGGAAGAATTATCATTGGGCGGGAAATCTGCCCAATCTGGCAACGCTGTCGATAACAAACCCGGTCTGCGTTGCCGCGGTGCTCAGTCTGAGAGACGCAGAGCAAGTGAAATCTGCGATAGCGAGATCCTAAATGCACAATGGAAACATTGGAAACGGAGGACATTGTTAACGTCTTATTACAAAAAGCATTCCATTCATTCAGTTACAGTGCTAAGTTAGCGACCAAAGAAAGAGGTAGACCACTTCCCAAAATCAAGGTCTCCAGAAGTAATGGCAACGTCAGTGTTGTGAGTGCTACATGGTTTGCTAGGTACGCAATGACTTACTGGTAGCATTACAAGCAATTGTAACTGAAAATAAACATAGCTAAATAACTTCAGTCAGTGAGGGCAAAAATAGGCCCAATGATAGGCCCAGATTTTTTTATTTACTTTTACAAATCAATAGCAGGCCTGATTTGACTAATATGCTTTGCATCCTTTCCTTCTCAAATTACAGTGATGCCACTGGTGGCTTTGTATACATTTTGTTCACATAACTCCCTCCCTTCTATTTTGTAGTTCACCAAAACACCCTGAAACAACTTGAGTCTCACATTCTTATGCCACCATACACCAACAGTGCAAGCAGGCCAATGGCAACCAAGCGCGCAGTCCTTCCTCCCTCACTTTAAAAACGACCAGCCGCCACTGGGATCAACATGAAAAAAACATAAGGGGTAACACTGTCGATATTTATCAAATAAAACATAAGGGGTAACACTGTTGTTTTTCTTTGGTCGTCATGAAAAAAAAAAAAAGGGGTAACACTGTTGTTTTTTATTGGTCGTCATGAAAAAAAACATAAGGGGTAACACTCGTTTTTTATTGGTCGTGATGAAAAAAACCATAAGGGGTAACACTGTCGATATTTATCAAGTAAACATAAGGGGTAACACTGTCGTTTTTCTTTGGCCGTCATGAAAAAAAACTTGAGGGGTAACACTGTCGATATTTATCAAGTAAACATAAGGGGTAACACTGTTGTTTTTTATTGGTCGTGATGAAAAAAAACATAAGGGGTAACACTGTTGTTTTTTATTGGTCGTCATGAAAAAAAACATAAGGGGTAACACTGTTGTTTTTTATTGGTCGTCATGAATAAAAACATAAGGGGTAACACTGTTGTTTTTTATTGGTCGTCATGAAAAAAAACATAAGGGGTAACACTGTCGATATTTATCAAATAAAACATAAGGGGTAACAGTTGTTTTTCTTTGGTCGTCATGAAAAAAAAAAAAAGGGGTAACACTGTTGTTTTTTATTGGTCGTCATGAAAAAAAACATAAGGGGTAACACTGTCGATATTTATCAAATAAAACATAAGGGGTAACACTGTTGTTTTTCTTTGGTCGTCATGAAAAAAAAAAAAGGGGTAACACTGTTGTTTTTTATTGGTCGTCATGAAAAAAAAGAATAAGGGGTAACACTGTCGTTTTTTATTGGTCAACATGGAAAAAACATGAGGGGTAACTCTGTCGTTTTTTATCGGCCGTCATGAAATAAACATAAGGGGTAACACTGTCGATAGTTATCAAATAAAACATAAGGGGTAGCACTGTTGTTTTTTATTGGTCGTCATGAAAAAAAAGAATATGGGGTAACACTGTCGTTTTTTATTGGTCAACATGGAAAAAACATGAGGGGTAACTCTGTCGTTTTTTATCAAATAAAACATAATGGGTAGCACTGTTGTTTTTTAATGGTCGTCATGAAAAAAAACATGAGGGGTAACACGGTTGTTTTTTATTGGTCGTCATGAAAAAAAACATACGGGGTAACACTGTTGGTTTTTATTGGTCGTCATGAAAAAAAACATAAGGGGTAACGCTGTCGATATTTATCAAATAAAACATAAGGGGTAACACTGTTGTTTTTTATTGGTCGTCATGAAAAAAAAGAATAAGGGGTAACACTGTCGTTTTTTATTGGTCAACATGGAAAAAACATGAGGGGTAACTGTCGTTTTTTATTGGTCGTCATGAAAAAAAACATAAGGGGTAACACTGTTGGTTTTTATTGGTCGTCATGAAAAAAAACATAAGGGGTTACACTGTCGATATTTATCAAATAAAACATAAGGGGTAACACTGTTGTTTTTCTTTGGTCGTCATGAAAAAAAAAAAAAGGGGTAACACTGTTGTTTTTTATTGGTCGTCATGAAAAAAAAACATAAGGGGTAACACTCGTTTTTTATTTGTCGTCATGAAAAAAACAATAAGGGGTAACACTGTTGTTTTTTATTGGTCGTCATGAAAAAAAACATAAGGGGTAACACTGTTGTTTTTTATTGGTCGTCATGAAAAAAAAGAATAAGGGGTAGCACTGTTGTTTTTTATTGGTCGTCATGAAAAAAAACATGAGGGGTAACACGGTTGTTTTTTATTGGTCGTCATGAAAAAAAACAAGGGGTAACACTGTTGTTTTTTATTGGTCATCATGAAAAAAAAGAATAAGGGGTAGCACTGTTGTTTTTTATTGGTCGTCATGAAAAAAACATAAGGGGTAACACTGTCGATATTTATCAAATAAAACATAAGGGGTAACACTGTTGTTTTTCTTTGGTCGTCATGAAAAAAAAAAAAGGGGTAACACTGTTGTTTTTTATTGGTCGTCATGAAAAAAAAGAATAAGGGGTAACACTGTCGTTTTTTATTGGTCAACATGGAAAAAACATGAGGGGTAACTCTGTCGTTTTTTATCAAATAAAACATAATGGGTAGCACTGTTGTTTTTTAATGGTCGTCATGAAAAAAAACATGAGGGGTAACACGGTTGTTTTTTATTGGTCGTCATGAAAAA
>NC_082402.1:0-21459 GCF_031168955.1 Gadus macrocephalus
GAGGAGAGAAGGAGGATGAGGCGGAGCTGATGGTAAAAACAGGCACCTGACCAACGCGCGGTGGAGCGAGGTGACGGGGTGATGCATGGATCCCAGCACAACAGCATGCCACGCCCCATCGTCTCTGCCCCAGCCACCCAGGGCTGGGCTGGCTGCCGTCAGACTTGAGACGGGTAACTTAAGGCTAGATTTGTGAGACTAATCCCTAACCACTGGCCTCAGACCAGCATACTGAACAATGAGAGAGAGAGGAAGGGCAGAGGCTGCAGAGCCAACGGCTGAAGGAGTGTGTCCCAATCCTTCTCTGCCGCCAGCTTCCTCAACTGAACATATTTCCTGCACTTCATATCTGACGGAAACTTTTCTCTTGCAACAACCCCAACTCGGGTGCACTGTCTCTTCCCAGGCGAGACATGGAGGAGGAGGTTGTCTGCTTCCACCGCTTACTGACGACCAGCAAACACATAAAACCTGCTCTCCACACAGCGTGCTTTGTGTTTCCATAACAACACGGCCCGGTGACGGGTCTGCGCTGTACAGCAGCGGCAGACGGAGCCACTCCATCAAGGAAGAGGGAGACAATGTTCCCCTCTTCCTTGTTTTGGTGCCTTTCACCAGAGATGGATGTTTAGCTTCTGTGTCACGCACTGAGAAGGGCTTCTGATGGACTGAGGGGAGACACATCATTCATGTCAACGTCAGAAGGCACGCGCGCGCACGCACACACACACACACACACACAATGAGGGTCTCTGTGAGGGGGGGACCGGCGGCCTCAGCTCACTCCAGGGCCGCCGGTCGGAGTTAAGTGGCTCGAGGATTCCTGTGAGGACGATGTCATGTTCGTAAAGTTCAAGTACTGCCACGCGAGGACACCCAAGAATGAACACCACACACACACACACACACACACACACACACACACACACACACACACACACACACACACACACACACACCACACACACACACACACACACACACACACACACACACACACACACACGATCATATAGAGAAACACACGTAGTGTTCTGGGAGAAAGAGGGAGACACGTAGACCCCCACATGATTCATTCACACATGCATAACGCGATAACACACACACACCCACACACACACAAACACGCCGAGCGTTCTGAGAAGACAGAGGGAGACGGATGTTTCCCCGGGGGGGGGGACGTTACTCAAGAGGGACACATTTGGTCGGCTTGTTTTGACTAACTAATGAAGAGCCCAATTAGCTCTGTAAATAAACAGGACTAAGAGGCGTGCTGTGATGTCCTGACATCTCTGAAGTGTGTGCATGTGTATGTGTACGTGTGTGCGCATGCATCTGTGTGTGTCTGACAGGGTGTGTGTTTGTGTGCTTGTGCATGTGTCTGTGTCTGACAGGATGTGTGTGTGTCTGTCAGGGTGTGTAATTGTGTGTGTGTGTGTCTGACAGGATGTGTGTGTGTTGTGTGTGTGTCAGGGTGTGTGCTTGTGTGTGTGTCTGACAGGGGTGTTGTTCGTGTCTGACAGAGTGTGTGTGTGTGACAGGGTGTGTGTGTCAGCAGGGTGTCTGTTTGTGTGTGTGTGTGTGTGTGTGTGTGTGTGTGTGTGTGTGTTGTGTGTGTTGTGTGTGTGTGTGTGTGAATACAGGACATCCACGATGCAGTATGAGGAGTCAAAGCACATAACAGAAGAGGGGCAGGGAGACATTGAGAGGGCCGGTGACGTCAGTGTTCCTTTGTTCTCGTTCTCTCGTACAGTCAACGCTCCTAAGCCTTCCTTATTGCACCGATTTGGCTGCAATTTAAGCACAGAGTTTAACTGCGGCGTCACGATTAACTTCTTCTTTATGCCAATAAAACAGACGGAGAAGCCAGAGGGACGAGAGAGGGCAGTTTACAGGCCGGAAAAGAGAGAGGGAATAGAGAGAGAGGGAATAGAGAGAGAGGGAATAGAGAGAGAGGGAATAGAGAGAGAGGGGAGAGAAAGGGATTGAGGGAAGGGACAGATGGAGACAGGAAAAGAGCATGGGTCAGGAGAGTGACCAAGGGAAACAGACCAGAACCAAAACAACACAGCTGAGAGAGAGAGAGAGGAGATGAGAGAGAGAGAGAGAGAGGAGAGAGAGAGAGAGAGAGGAGAGAGAGGAGAGGAGAGAGGAGAGAGAGAGAGAGAGAGAGAGAGAGAGAGAGAGAGAGAGAGAGGAGAGAGGGGAGGGAGCGCTGAGAGAGCGAGAGAGAGCGAGAGGAGAGAGAGCGAGAGCGAGAGAGAGCGAGAGAGAGGAGATCGAGAGAGAGAGAGAGACCCACTCTTTTCCGTATTATTATTTCTACCTCGTCCACCCTTCCTATGTCCGTGCGGACAAATAAACAAACGCTGAAGCAGATGTGGATGAAGGGAAGAGACGGACACAATAACACGTCTGAGAGCCCTAATACGAGACTCCAGTCAAGCAGGTCACCAATCTTGTGTAATAATAACACTGCTCAGCAAACACTGGGCTGAAACCAGCCGTCTGGGGTGGCTCATCCAGACAAACACCCCCTCTGCACAGCGTCCCAATCACAGGACAGCACTGCAGGACTGGGCAGAGGATGGATTGTTGTTAACATCGTGTCTTTGGATGAAAGGGTCTGTAGTGTCTAGTGGGTGTTTCAGCTTGCAGCCCAGTCCCCGCTGAAGGGTAGTGGGTTCAAACCCCAGGGCCTGCCGTCTACCAGGAGGAGGAGGAGGAGGAGGAGGGAAGAAGAAGAAAGAAGACCCAAGGAGGCATGGAGGAGGAGGAGATAAGGAGGCGATGTAGCAGTATAACTCCTTCCTGCTCATTTAAAGAGTGTATATAAAAGAGGTGTCTCAACATGCCTGGGCTAATCCAGTGCTACCACTAAACATGGAACATAGCATTGTGCGTGAAAGCAACTAGTGAGTGAAACGAGGGTGTGGGTGTGTGTTTGCAGCTGAGGCAGTGTGGTGGGAACGAGGGGGGGGGGGGGGGGGGGTCGGGAGGTCAGCAACACAACAACAAACCCATTGGCGACATTTGAACACACGATTTTGTTCTCACATACACCACACACACACACACACACACACACGGACACAGACACAGACGCAGACACAAACATACACGTATACACACACACACACCAGAGCACTGGGCCTTTTCAAAATGGACCTTTTCTAAATGAAAACTAAATCATTCAGAGAGCTGTTTTGTTAATCTACACCCTGGCCCCTCCCATATTCATGGTGTTGGGACGACAACAGAGGTCAGAACAATGCGTTTGGAGGTGTGCGTTGTCACTGCATCGTCGTCAAGGTAACCCTACATCCCTTAATGCCACACTGGAGCTCTGATTTGCATCAGGTCACCTTGGCAAAGAACCCAACACCTTACACCTCCAACACCACCCCCACCCCCATCACCACCCCCACCCCCATCGTCCAACGCTGTTGACAGTTGAGCCTCATGACCTACTCAGTAGTCCAATCAGAGGCCACAACCTTCCTCCCAATAAAGGTAAACCCCAACAACAATAAAAAGAAACACATTCTGCTTTGTTACTCGAGCCGTTCCGGTAGCCTTACGCTTTATCGGTGAGAACAACAATAATTAAACCTTGTTTTGGGGGAGGGTAAACACATTTGCTTATGGTCTGCATTTATACGGCGCTTTCCCAACCAGCGCCCGCTCAAAGCGCTTTACAATACTGCCTCACATTCACCCATTCATCACACATTCACACACCGACGGCAGCCAGCTAGTCAGGACCAGTCAGTGTTTGGTGCCTTGCTCAGGGACACCTCGACAAGTTACGAGTCAACCCGCTCTCCCTCCTGAGCCCCATGTCGCTTGGTGTTTCTCAATAGGAGTCCATCTGATCCACTTTGTATTCTGACTTTGTTGCTATCAAAGTAACAGGAAAACCTTCACATCTGAGACCCACAGCGATCCCACGTCCTGTTACCATCAGTCAGCCTTGGTTCTGACTGATGGTCAAAGACACTGTCTCCATACGCAGCACAGAGGACCACCTGTTGCACCTGTTGTCTCTGAGCTGACACCTTTTCCAACAGCTGCCCAGCGCACCGACTGTACGGGCACTGTCCCAGGAAGTACCACTCACACACTCCCTGTGTGTGTGTGTGTGTGTGTGTGTGTGTGTGTGTGTGTGTGTGTGTGTGTGTGTGTGTGTGTGTGTGTGTGCCACACCTTTCCCATTAATCAGGGAACATTTTATGGTGAGGGTGGGGTCACACACACACACACACACACACACACACACACACACACACACACACACACACACACACACACACACACACACACACACACACACACACACACACACACACACACACACACACACACACTGCATCCCAGGTTTGGTTTGTTTGCGTTAAGTAAGTAATAGCCAATGATATCAGTTTGAGTCAGAGCACAGACATATACACACACACACAGAAACACACAATCATACACACAAATTCAATACATACTTTGTATGCATGTAACAAAGAAAAGGTAATGAGCGAATGTTCACACACCTTAAGTGAGTGAGCGTTTTTTCAGATGATCGGCTTTAGAACCGAATAAAGAGTAATGTTCAGGTGGAACAGCTTTTATAGTGACATCACTGAAACGAGCCCACACAGAAACACACATCCACACACACACAGACCCACGCTCGCTAAACTGTGAAGTCCAATGATTTGAGTGCATGTGTGTGTGTGTGTGTGTGTGTGTGTGTGTGTGTGTGTGTGTGTGTGTGTGTGTGTGTGTGTGTGTGTGTGTGTGTGTGTGTGTGTGTGTGTGTGTGTGTGTGTGTGTGCATTTGAGCATATGCGCGTGTGTGTCACCAATAGCGAGCCCAGCTTCAGAATGCCATTACCAGCTGTCAGAGAAACATCTCCATAGACGGCTTCAGGGAGCAGTGACTCAAAGTCACCACCACCCTGTATCAACTGATGAGGGCTCTTTAGAAACACGTTCGCTCGCCTCCACCCACCTAAAGCCCAGCCACCGTAAGGTGGTGTTCCAGCCCCCATAAAGTGGTGCTCCATTTCCATGCCCCATAAGGTGGTGTTTCAGGCCCAATAAGGTGGTGTTTCAGGCCCAATAAGGTGGTGTTTCAGCCCCCATAAGGTGGTGTTCCACCCCCCATAAGGTGGTGTTTCAGCCCCCATAAGGTGGTGTTTCAGGCCCCATAAGGTGGTGTTTCAGGCCCCATAAGGTGGTGTTTCAGGCCCCATAAGGTGGTGTTTCAGCCCCCATAAGGTGGTGTTTCAGCCCCCATAAGGTGGTGTTTCAGCCCCCATAAGGTGGTGTTTCAGCCCCCATAAGGTGGTGTTCCACCCCCCATAAGGTGGTGTTTCAGCCCCCATAAGGTGGTGTTTCAGCCCCGATAAGGTGGTGTTTCAGGCCCAATAAGGTGGTGTTTCAGCCCCGATAAGGTGGTGTTCCACCCCCGATAAGGTGGTGTTTCAGCCCCCATAAGGTGGTGTTCCACCCCCGATAAGGTGGTGTTTCAGCCCCCATAAGGTGGTGTTTCAGCCCCCATAAGGTGGTGTTTCAGCCCTCATAAGGTGGTGTTTCAGCCCCCATAAGGTGGTGTTTCAGCCCTCATAAGGTGGTGTTTCAGCCCCCATAAGGTGGTGTTTCAGCCCCAATAAGGTGGTGTTTCAGCCCCCATAAGGTGGTGTTTCAGCCCTCATAAGGTGGTGTTTCAGCCCCCATAAGGTGGTGTTTCAGCCCCAATAAGGTGGTGTTTCAGCCCCCATAAGGTGGTGTTTCAGCCCCCATAAGGTGGTGTTTCAGCCCCCATAAGGTGGTGTTTCAGCCCCCATAAGGTGGTGTTTCAGCCCTAATAAAGGCGTTCCAGTACCCATACACCCGACCACTAACGCCAAGGCTTTCGTTTCAGAGCCAACTGATGCGATTCTTACTTCCTGACGTTTAGGTAAGAATCACGAGGTGGATGAGCGTGTCAGATGTCAGCTCAGACACACCAACCTGAGGAACACCCAAGACCCACTGAACGTGAAACTGGCGTACTGCAGCAAATGGTGAATGGACCGCATTTATAGCGCCCTTTTTTCTAACCACGGCCACTATAGTATCGCCCCCCATTCACCCATCATGCACACATTCACACACCGACGGCGCAGTCAGCCATGCCAGGCGACAGCCAGCTCGTCAGGAGCAGTTAGGGTGACGCGTCTTGCTCAGGGACACCTCGACACTCTATGAGGAGCCGGGAATCGAACTAGCAACTCTCCGGTTGCCAGCCGACTCGCTCAACCTCCTGAGCCTCACGCCGCCCCCAATGTCTTCAGTCTCAACGACCGACACGTAAACAGTACCGTAGCGCACACTTAACGGGCTCTTCACTGGCCTCTGACAGGTGTACACTTACTGAACAGTACCGTAGCGCACACTTAACGGGCTCTTCACTGGCCTCTGACAGGTGTACACTTACTGAACAGTACCGTAGCGCACACTTAACGGGCTCTTCACTGGCCTCTGACAGGTGTACACTTACTGAACAGTACCGTAGCGCACACTTAACGGGCTCTTCACTGGCCTCTGACAGGTGTACACTTACTGAACAGTACCGTAGCGCACACTTAACGGGCTCTTCACTGGCCTCTGACAGGTGTACACTTACTGAACAGTACCGTAGCGCACACTTAACGGGCTCTTCACTGGCCTCTGACAGGTGTACACTTACTGAACAGTACCGTAGCGCACACTTAACGGGCTCTTCACTGGCCTCTGACAGGTGTACACTTACTGAACAGTACCGTAGCGCACACTTAACGGGCTCTTCACTGGCCTCTGACAGGTGTACACTTACTGAACAGTACCGTAGCGCACACTTAACGGGCTCTTCACTGGCCTCTGACAGGTGTACACTTACTGAACAGTACCGTAGCGCACACTTAACGGGCTCTTCACTGGCCTCTGACAGGTGTACACTTACTGAACGTCACCCCAGCCGCGTCGCTGCAGTCGTGTCAGACTTTAACGGACGGCGTTCAACACATGGAAAAACAAAGCGAACGCCAGCTCAGACCTGCCAGAGCCACCGAGCGGGAAGGAGGAGTCTGAGCAAACAGATGACTAAGAGTTCTGAAACATGCACATAGGAGACCGACGCACGCACACACACATACTCTGGTTCACATGCGCGCACGCACACGCACACACACATGCAGGACTGGTTCAGATTCTTGTTTACTCTGCATGTATGGACGAGTGAGGTGCGAAACTGTTGCAGACGCAAACGACAGAGCAGAGCAGGTCAGAGGCAGCAACGCTACGCTCCTGCCAGAACAACACGCCCTCGGCAGTGATAGCACATCAACACGGGGGGGGGGTCCATCGCACCTGAGGGATGGATGAAGGGAGGGAGAGGAGGGAGAGAGGGAGAGAGGGGGAGGAAGAGGGCTTCTGCCTTGCTGTGGTCAGAGATGGAAGGACTGAAATCCGAGAGAAGGAGGTGGATGAGCGGATCAGAGAAAAGGAGAATAGAAGAGGGGAGAGGAAGGAGGAGAGGACAGCAGAAGAGAGGAGAGAGGGGTAGAGAGAAGAGAGGAAAGAAGCGGAGGGAAGGAGAGAGGAGGAGGAGAGGAGAGAAGGCTAGAGGACAAGAGAAGAGAGAACAGAGACGAAAGCCGGGAGTCAGAAGAGGAAGGGTCCCATTCCCAACAAGGGTATGAGTGTGGGAACGCCGAGAGGAGAACGTGAGAGATGACAGTCGAAGATGACACACAACCCATTACATTAATTATGCAATTAAATGGTTCTGTGTACGTCGTTTGGAAACGATGACAATCGTTGTATGTAAATGTGAAGGTAGTCTCTGATTCTCATAGTCCGAACTTTTATGTTGTGCTGTCTAACAAAATACACACACACACACACACACACACACACACACACACACACACACACACACACACACACACACACACACACACACACACACACACACACACACACACACACACACACACACACACACACACCTCATCACAGAACTACCAAACAACATGATTTGCATAATACTGCAGCAACATGTAGCCACTCCCTAACTGATTTAGCTCTGTTTATCTCTCTAGAGAAAGCCGTGGACATGCTTCTGTTTCGTGATACTGTTTCTGTCTGTCTGTATGTCTCTCCACCTGTCTGAAATTGTAGATGTAACGTAACCTGAATATGTAAGGTTGATGTAACAAAAATATTGTTTGTCAAGTACAATAGCAGGCTCAGATGAAGAGCCCGGGTTTGAAGTCATAGCTACGCTCCAACTAAGCCTTATCATTCTGAATGTGGTCTGTAGGCCTGTTTGTACCTGAGTAGAAACATCTACAGATGTGCTGGTGTGTGTGTGTGTGTGTGTGTGTGTGTGTGTGTGTGTGTGTGTGTGTGTGTGTGTGTGTGTGTGTGTGTGTGCGTGTGTGTGTGTAAGTCAACATGAGTTGCCTCTGTGAACAGCTTACCCACGCAAAACGCCTGTATGTGTGTTTGTGTCCGTGTGTATGTTGAGCGTGTCAGAGAGACATAGTGAATCCTAGTCTACGTAGCACCCAGCGTTCCAGTCCACAACGGCGTACCAGGACCTGTGTCGTGGGCGGGGGTGACGGAGAGATGAAGAGGCAGAGAGAGGGCCGCAAGGAAGCTGCTGCAACTCATCACTGAGCTCGTAGCCCCTCTCTCTCTCTCTCTCTCTCTCTTAAATTGCCATTTTCACCAAATTCAAATGTCATCTTCTATCTTCAAAGAAAACCTTATTTTTTGCCAAGATGTGTGCGTGCACGCACCAGGTAAATAGCAACCGAAAAGATAGATGTTCTACTGCGTATTACTTTTCAACCACACAGAGACAGAGGAACAAGACTGGCATTGATCATTCTCTCACTCTCTCTCTTAGGGGTCCTACTCCTACAAGGCGTGAGAGAGGGCAGCTGTTACCCCATTAGGCCTTGCTGCTGTAAAACTATATTCTGCCAAATCCCCTCTTCTCTCTCTCTGAGAAGAGAGAGAGAAGAGTGTAGAGTGTCGCTGGGTGTACTGGCAGACTGATACTGGTCCGGGTACAGTGTGGAAGAAATCACTGAGGTGAGGTTTGGATGTAGGAGGGGTGAAGGAGGGGTGCAGGGGGGGCGGGTTGGAGATGTGAGGTACGGTGGCAGGCGGTGAAAACCATAAACAGTATTTAGGTATTTAGTTCAGCCGAGCGGAACGGGATTGTCTTTGAAGGGTGACAGAAGGAAACCGCGGCGCTCATCAGATGGAAGTGCCTTTGGTCCTCTTCACTGTCATTAGCCTGCAGTGTGTGTGTGTGTGTGTGTACACACACACACACACACACACCGCTGTAAGCCCGCTGACTGCCAGGCCCAGACACAAATTAAGAGATGGATGAGGGGCCCAAAGACCCACTTCTAAAAATACATATCAGACCGGGACAGAAGGGAGACTGATTCACAAGGAAGAGTGCGTGTGTGTTTGTGTGTGCGTGGGCGTATGCAAGTGTGTACGAATGTACGTGCGTGCGTACATGCGTGCGTGCTTGCGTGCGTCTCCTGATTTCAGTACTCTGTTAGTATGTAACTGAGCCCTGATATATTTGACAGGAAAGCCCAGTCTCTCTAAACTCCAATTAACCTTCATGACTGTTCGACCCACTTGCACGTTCAAATTAACTTCATACCCATTAGAACTATCTAAATATGGGCTATTTTCGGTATCGTGAAATTGTCTGGTAACATATAGTTAAAGGGCATAGTTGATTTAAAAGGGAGCCAAGAATACTCCCATGCTTTCACATGGGTACTAACCTAGGCCTAAAATATATCTTTATCATATAAATGATATATTACTTTAATGTATGTGAAATTTTCCTAATGTAAAAAAACTATTTCAAAAGTAAATTGTTTGTTTGTAAAGTAGAATAAATAAGTTATTGTGAAGTAAAGGAAAGGTATCGTACTTAATGCGCCCAAAAAACTGGAGGGAATATATTATATATATATATATATATATATATAGTCTGTGGGTGTGGAAAGAGATTGACATCTATAGCTATGATTCGACTATGGATAACACTAGGATAACTGGGCCCAGCGCTGCTACCAGGTCCAGACATTGTTTCAGCACCAGACACTTCCAGACGGAAACACCCTGGGTGAGGGGACATGACCTCTGACCTCTCTCGGTCAGGGTTGATCAGCAGCAGGTTTAGACCAACCCTGGTTTGAGGACGACGATAAAGTGAGACCACCCTAAGAAACACTCTCCAGCTCTGGTACCATGTCAACAATACACCACAATAATGAACCACTCTGACTCCTTACAGAAAACACCCTTAAGAGAGGGAGAGAGGGAGAGGGAGGGAGAGGGAGAGGGAGAGGGGGAGAGGGAGAGGGAGAGAGACTTAAGGGCCGCTCTCTGAACACTCCCCAGCAGCACACACTACACACATTCCAGACTCAGACCTCAAGTCCTGCAGCAGCAGCAGCAGCAGATGGGGCCCCCTCTTGCTGCCGTTCCCTGGCCCCACACGAGAAACCGGAGCCCCCCAGTCCACGCACACTGTGCCCCCCCCACACCCAGGTTCCAGGCGGTAGCACGCAACACCGACCGCAAGACAGCAACGCCGCTGAAGCAGCCTCAACAGGCTGCCTCTGCAGAACACATACCTTCAGTGGAGCGCGTTCTGCGCCGTATCCGGAGCTGGAACATAGCTGCTTCCCGCCGGAGTTGGCCGTGAGCAGCACCTGGGTGGGAGCGCGTTCCCATAGCCCAGCTAAGAGTGAAGGCACTTCTCCTGGAGGCTCAGAGTCGTCCTCAGAGCCACCATCGATTACCCAATAACGTGCTTCAGGCCCGGCCCGCTCTGATGTGCGGCGGTATGCACAGACTAAGGTGTGTCCTTGAAGACGCTCGGGTTTGAGAGAGGAGGGGCGTGTCCTGAGGTTGAGAACCCTGGTGCACACACACACACACCCACCCACAAACACGCACACAGACACACACACACCCACCCACCCACGTATGTACATCTGCGTGGTAATGAATCCTGGGGCTTCTGTACGACCTTGGGCCGGTGTGGGAGCCAGCGCTGAAGAGCAGCATAACACTCACCGCATTCCTCAGGCGTCACACCACCTCAGCACCAGCTGCTGCTGCTGTCTGTGTGTCTGTGTGTCTGTGTGTCTGTGTGTCTGTGTGTCTGTGTGTCTGTCTGTGTGTCTGTCTGAACTGTCTGTGTCTGTCTGAACTGTCTACCTGTATGTCTGTCTGAACTGTCTGTGTCTGTCTGAACTGTCTACCTGTATGTCTGTCTGAACTGTCTACCTGTATGTATGTATGTATGTATGTATGTATGTATGTATGTATGTATGTATGTATGTATGTCTGAACTGTCTGTGTCTGTCTGAACTTTCTGTATGTCTGTCTGAACTGTCTACCTGTATGTATGTATGTATGTCTGAACTGTCTGTGTCTGTCTGAACTTTCTGTATGTCTGCCTGAACTGTCTGTCAGTGTTGTGGGTGCGTCTTAACTGTCTTTCTGAACTGCCTGTATGATTGTCTTAGCTGTGTGTGTCTGAACGGTCGATCTTTCATTCATGTGATTCTGTACTGTCTGTCTGTCTGTCACTCTGCCCTGTCTACCTGTCTGTCTGACACTGTGTCTGTCAGAACGACCAACCGGCTAGGTGCTAATCACCTGGCTGTGAGCTCACCTATGCATCAACGCTGCCTGTATGTTGAGCATCATCACTGAGTCACGTTGTTTTTGCGGTAATAGTCCCTCCAACGCGACCAGAAGGGCTATTATTGTCTTTCCGCGTGTGTCATAAGGTCGGGGAGGTAGGGGAACTGAAAGAGCAGCAGAGGGACAATAAAGTCATGTTGACTCTTTTTATTTTAACCTCTCCTTGAATCTTTTTCGCGGGAGGCATGAGGGAGAGTTGTGAATTACAGAACCAGTTAGACGCCTGCCGCTGTTTTGCGAGGCATTTCATAGGCAAACCAGATAAGCAAAGCAGCGTCGGCAGCAGTTTGACTACAGGAGCCAAACAGGAAGACTGATATACAGACTGACCAGGCCGGTCTATCAGAGGGATAACATCAAAGTCTGGAAGACAATGTGACAAGCCCATATTAATCTCGATTTTTACTGTCTCGGCCACAAAGCCCACAAAGCCGACATCATATTGAGCAATTGGTCCAGTTAATGTTTGACAGTTTGGGGGAGCGAGCGATTACATCAGACCCCGTCGAGGGATGCGATTAAACAAGTGACCAACAAAGGGAATTGATTTAGATATCGACTAAGCCATTAGTACAAATATCTAAAGAGGAAGTTGATTTCTCCACGTGTATCTGAATATCTCTGCGGTCCTGGTGCTATGCGCCAGGGAGTCTGATCGCAGAAGGTCGCTACGAGGGGACTCGATCGTTGCGGACGGGACCCAGCCGACCGGCTGATGGTCCAGAAGACACCAGCCGGTGTTTTGGGTCTCCAGACACGCCCCTTGCTCTCTCCTCACACACAGTGAGGTGACATTTAGTCAGGATAGGACCCTCAACACTCCCTCAACTGCCTTGAGAGCACACTACTGATGATTTATAGACCGTTTCATCATCCCGCATTTCTTATAATATATATATATATAGTATAGATGATGTGATGTCAATTGTTTAGTCCCTCCCACATACATTTTAAGTTTTGCATACATGATTGGGGATGCAATGTCTAATTTATATTTATTTACATGCTTAATGCTTTCACAAAACAACGTTTTCAAAGCTATTCTGCTCAGGACTCCTTTCAACACCAGGGATTAAAAACGAATATCGAACGCACATGATGCATGATGCAGATGTCACGTAAACTTACGTATTTTGACTTTCTTGGGCTCGAACTTGCTGACTTCATCGTGCAGAGCTTCCAGCCTTCCGTGAATCTTGCGGGACCTCTGGAGCACCACGCAGACCTCCATCTCGATGTCCAGGAACATGTCCCCAGCGTGCCGCGAGAGGTCCGAGAGCTGGTGGATGAGGTTGATCATGGTGTGACAGCTCACCTCGTCCAGGGACGAGAATAACACGGGTCGCCTGTACCTCCGCCCGTCCACCACCACGAAGCCCCCATCCTCCCCCGGCGCCGGGCCGCCCCTCGCCGCCAGCCGGCTCACGCGGCGCGGCTCAACGGTCCTCTGGTTGAAAGGCATCTTTAAAACTCTCCGAGGTTCACCAAAAAAAGTGCTCAAAGTACGATCCGAAACGTGCGAGGTTAATATCCAACGCGGTGGAACGGGGGTATTGTTTGAGAGACCCTACAGTCTTTACATCCCGCCATATTTGTTGAAAGGATGCGAGTTGGGCTGCACACCCGAGCCGTGGGTCCCAGTCTGTTCAAATCTGGTGGCGAGGAGAAAAACAACTTGCTGGAGAATGAAAAGTCGAGGGGGAGAACTGGCAAACCCCGGAGAAATGGAGCCACCTGTAGCGGCTGGAACGGGACGCGGGCTGAGTGCGGAGCCCGGAGCGGAGTGGGAGTGGAGCCCGGAGCGGAGTGGGAGTGGAGCCCGGAGCGGAGTGGGAGTGGAGCCCGGAGTGGAGTGGGAGTGGAGCCCAGAGCGGACGGGAGCGCTCACCTTGCATTGCGGAGGGGTGGTGTGGAATACACGGAGTGGATCGTACCAAGCTGGTTTTAGTTGGACGCACTCCTGTCCACCCGTTTTTTCGTTTTCAAGAACTCCATTTTTTAACGGATTGTCATTATAACACTTTTAGATTAAAAACAGAAAAGAACATTGTGTAATTGAATGATGTTTTTGTTTTTTTCATTATGTTTCACCTAATATTTCCATCGTGTTTGAACTTCATTTTAACCGTTTTTTAAAAGAGGCTAACCATTTGCAAATTAGCTATAGGAATATGGATACGTGAAAGTCGTCAGTTGTGTTTGAAAGCTGAGTTGAGTCCATGAGGACTGCTGTTGGGCTAACTGTGTGAATTATTTTGCCAAGGTGAAATTACTATTGAGAGTTTGGTGAAAAAAACAACAACAAAAACGGTAATAATATCACTAGCTCCGATCACAAAAGTCACTTACCTTCAGAGTCGCTGTTTTCAGGCGTCTGTTTCGTTATGCTATACAAGGTCTCCCCCTACTGGAGCTATATAGGTACGACCTGTCCCGTTCAAGCTCCTACTGAATGATGAGTGACCGGAACAAATACACACTTTAAAATCTACTGAATGTGACTTAAAGCATTCACACTATTATAAATTAAAAAGGCTGGTGGAATGAATGGTTAAAAAACTGCTCAAAATTTAAGGAAAAGGTGAAATTGACCAAATAAGGAATAGTCATCTGCTGGTCCGTGGCTACAGCTAAACGGGTAAGAAATGAGTGAGTGTAAAAACCGTTGGCTGAATGAATCCATCCAGATCTACACAATCGACACCATCCACTTGCACCTCAGTGACCACTAGATGGCGCCACATTCCTGAGTAGACGCAGTGTTCGGTTAAGATCAACAAATAATGTGTGGATTCCCTCCATGTTGTCTTTCTTCCAGCTGCCGGTTGACACGGTGTGGCTGTACTGAGGTTAACATGCTTGAGGGTTCAATACCCCATGGTTAGAGCATCTTGCTCAAGGGAACCCCTTCAAGGAAGCCAGGATAATGGAACGAGCAAACCCTGCTATCGATACAATGCATGACCTTCTGAATACATGTATGTACATACATACGCACGCACCCAAGTATGTATATGTGTGTGAGTGTGTGTGTGTGTGTGTGTGTGTGTGTGTGTGTGTGTGTGTGTGTGTGTGTGTGTGTGTGTGTGTGTGTGTATGCTTGTATAGCTGTCATTGCCATGCATACAGTGTCTGACCCATCAGGTGCCAGCAGGAACACACGGGACTGGACCCAAACACAGGCAGCAGAGGCTGCAGGGAAAGTTCAGAGGGTTTATGCAGAGCAAACAAACAGCTCACCGGTACGGGTGGCCCAGCCAAACAGCCCCGGGAGAAACAGGAGAAAGTCCATAGAGGTGCAGCGAGGACACAGAGAAACGTCACAGGGACGGGAGACTGAAAAACAAGGCGCTGGAACACAATGTGAAAAGCCCATGACAGCTAGAGTGATCTGACATGGGCGGGAAGAAGTGAAGCTGTGGGGAGGGGCTAGTGAGGAGAGGAGGTGCTGGTGTGGGGAGGGGCTAGTGAGGAGAGGAGGTGCTGCTGGGGGGAGGGGCTAGTGAGGAGAGGAGGTGCTGCTGGGGGGAGGGGCTAGTGAGGAGAGGAGGTGCTGCTGGGGGGAGGGGCTAGTGAGGAGAGGAGGTGCTGCTGGGGGGAGGGGCTAGTGAGGAGAGGAGGTGCTGGTGAGGGGAGGGGCTAGTGAGGAGAGGAGGTGCTGCTGGGGGGAGGGGCTAGTGAGGAGAGGAGGTGCTGCTGGGGGGAGGGGCTAGTGAGGAGAGGAGGTGCTGCTGGGGGGAGGGGCTAGTGAGGAGAGGAGGTGCTGGTGAGGGGAGGGGCTAGTGAGGAGAGGAGGTGCTGCTGGGGGGAGGGGCTAGTGAGGAGAGGAGGTGCTGCTGGGGGGAGGGGCTAGTGAGGAGAGGAGGTGCTGCTGGGGGGAGGGGCTAGTGAGGAGAGGAGGTGCTGCTGGGGGGAGGGGCTAGTGAGGAGAGGAGGTGCTGGTGAGGGGAGGGGCTAATGAGGAGAGGAGGTGCTGCTGGGGGGAGGGGCTAGTGAGGAGAGGAGGTGCTGCTGGGGGGAGGGGCTAGTGAGGAGAGGAGGTGCTGCTGGGGGGAGGGGCTAGTGAGGAGAGGAGGTGCTGGTGAGGGGAGGGGCTAGTGAGGAGAGGAGGTGCTGGTGTGGGGAGGGGCTAGTGAGGAGAGGAGGTGCTGCTGGGGGGAGGGGCTAGTGAGGAGAGGAGGTGCTGCTGGGGGGAGGGGCTAGTGAGGAGAGGAGGTGCTGCTGGGGGGAGGGGCTAGTGAGGAGAGGAGGTGCTGCTGGGGGGAGGGGCTAGTGAGGAGAGGAGGTGCTGCTGGGGGGAGGGGCTAGTGAGGAGAGGAGGTGCTGGTGGGGGGAGGGGCTAATGAGGAGAGGAGGTGCTGCTGGGGGGAGGGGCTAGTGAGGAGAGGAGGTGCTGCTGGGGGGAGGGGCTAGTGAGGAGAGGAGGTGCTGGTGGGGGGAGGGGCTAATGAGGAGAGGAGGTGCTGGTGTGGGGAGGGGCTAGTGAGGAGAGGAGGTGCTGGTGTGGGGAGGGGCTAGTGAGGAGAGGAGGTGCTGGTGTGGGGAGGGGCTAGTGAGGAGAGGAGGTGCTGGTGAGGGGAGGGGCTAGTGAGGAGAGGAGGTGCTGGTGAGGGGAGGGGCTAGTGAGGAGAGGAGGTGCTGGTGTGGGGAGGGGCTAGTGAGGAGAGGAGGTGCTGGTGTGGGGAGGGGCTAGTGAGGAGAGGAGGTGCTGGTGAGGGGAGGGGCTAGTGAGGAGAGGAGGTGCTGGTGTGGGGAGGGGCTAGTGAGGAGATGAGGTGCTGGTGGGGGGAGGGGCTAATGAGGAGATGAGGTGCTGGTGTGGGGATTGAAGAGGAAGCTCTGTCGAGGGTAATGAAGTGATCGCGGTCAGTGGCGGTCTTACCATAGAGGCGTAGGCCGCGGCCGGGGGCTCCCATAGTAGGGGGGGCCCCAACCAAAAAAAAAAAAAGAAAGATCATATATTTTTTTCTTTTTTTTAATACACAAACAGAGACCAAGATACACACGAAAATAAAATTAAGGGTTAGGAAATAAAGTTACCCAAGTGGCACAAATAAAAGAAAAAAGCTAAAAGTCGCCGGTAAGTATTTGGCAACGCAGCCAAAGATGACCCACTTTTTACGGCTACTGTTGGAGATACAGAGCAACAACGTCCAAAGCGTTGAACATGCTGCTACAGCAGCAGCAGCAGCTAGCTGAAGACCTGTGAGAAGACTTCAATAAGTAGGACTCTGTGTCAGGAGCGTGTGATGTGGACTCTCTCTCTCTACCTCTCTCTCTCTCTACCTCTACCTCTACCTCTACCTCTACCTCTCTCCCTCTCTCTCTCTCCCTCTCCCTCTCCCTCTCCCTCTCTCTCTCTCTCTCTCTCTCATACATAGGTTTGTTTGTAGAACGTTTGAAATGTTCAATCTCAACTGTAATGTCAATTCACTTACAATATCCTCTATCTTTGACATTGGTTTGTTTGCAGAATTATTGAAATGTCAATCTCAAGTGCAATGCAAATTGCAACCTCGCTCACACGTACAAAGCAATTTTTGTGTATGGCTGTTTGTGATGTTTTGCTAAGTCTATGACTCTCTGAGGGGGTTTACCCTAACTACTTGTCTTGCTGGTTATATCGATATTGATTTGGTCTTAAAAAAAAAGGAATAAACAGTGCTAATTTTCCTGGCATTTTGGCAAAGACAGGTGTTATCCGAAACCTTATTCTCTTTTGGGTTCCATTGTGACTGTATTAGTTCGTGTCGTGCTACACTTTGTGTGTCCTCTGCTTTCCATCTTCATGTTGGAGTAAAGAAGTGTATGCAGGGTTTAAAGGGGAAGGTATTTTCTCTATTTTCTCTCCAACCTTTAAAAAACCTATCCACCATCTACCAGGGATGGAAATTAACACCACATGCCATTTGCGGGTGGATTTGTATGGTGGCGGGTGAATTGTGTCTCTTCACCCGCCACTGTGTCGGGTAATACTTTCCAGTCGATCCGATCAAATTTGCATATTTAATACATTCGTCATACGGCGCTGCAGTTCTACAACCATTACTGTCAACATCCGGCCCCCTTCTTCTTCTACACCCCTTTTGCTGAACTGCGACTATCAACATCCGGGATAATATACCGGTAACAGGGCTCTCAAGTCTCACGCATTCGGCGTGAGACCATGGCTGTGTTCGAAATCGTTCCCTATCACGGATATAGTGCACTATATAGGGTGCTCGCCATTTTGTAGTGGTGTTCGAATTCTCAGTGGTTAATTTCATGCACTATATAGTGCACTTAAAATACCCCAAATTTGAGTGTACATACGATGTGCCCTACATGTTACTCCCGTATACCACAATGCAATACGGTTGTGTTATTCCGGAGGCGAAGAAGAAGCTGAATAACCGCGAAAACGAATACATTTAATGATGGAGTCTCCGGCTTTCGAATAGAAATGTCAACAATTTATTTGGGATTTAACATAGAAAATGTAACAATCAAAATTAATAAAAAAAAACTTGAACAAGGAAATGTAACATTCAACATCAAAACAACCTCCAGCTTTCCTGTGAGTGCCCAGTTTGTTTGCATGATGCAGCGCGAAATGAAATGGCGCGCAAGGCAGCATGGCTATAGCCAGACTATTTCGGAGGCGTTCAGAATTCCATTCATAAATTAACAGACGTGAATTGTCTGGCTGGCTGAAATTTGAGAGGGGTTCTGGGAGTGTCCATGGTAAGATTTGTGTAACCAACGAGAGAGAGGTATGATCAGTTAAGAAGTGTATGGAAGTAAATCTGTGCCATCGGATTTTGAAAATAAAAAGCCATTGAATTCTATGCACTGAATATTTATGCATTGAAATAACGTATCTGGATTTGAATTTCAACGTAATCAACGTCCCCACGTTGAATTTTAAAGCTTTTAAAAATAAAGCTGAATAGGAGTTCAATTCAAATCCAGATACGTTATTTCAATGCATAAATATTCAGTGCTTAGAGTTCAATGGCTGTTTATTTTCAAGATCCGATGGCAGATTTACTTCCATAGAAGTGACTCAAACATTTTGTGGTTGAGAGGGCGTATCGGTTTCCACCATATAGGTTTCTACAGGAAAAAATCTGTGTGGGGGGGGGGGGAATCTAGTGGGGGATATGTTCAACAAAAGAACAAGGAATTGGAAGCTACTTACAATAGGCCTAGGCTACATTCATTTCCCATGATGGCAGCAATGTTCAACTTACAGCAGGAATTCACGGTACATCAAAACCAAGTGTCTTCTTTAGATTTCAGTTCCCTTTATTTATTCACACAGTTCAGCAGCGGCATTCATTCAGAATCAGAGCCCAAATTAAAGCTGTATTTAGGGCGACTATCACTACCCAGCAGAAAGATAGATGCACTATAAATGGTTTTGTATATAGCAGTCAGGAACATGGGCATAGTTGTGGAAGTGCTGGTGTTAGGAAAAGAAAGTTGACGGGAATTAAATTGCTGAACATCGACTGTACAAATGTAGATTATTAATTTATTAATAATTAGAATTTTAATTCAGAAATCGAATAGGCTAATAAAGTCTGAATTGTGAGATAAAATTCAGCATTCTGATAATAATGTCAGAATACTTGGATAAAATCTGAATTCTAGTTCACTAAGTAGTTCACTAGCGTGCAATAATTTGCAGTGTCAGAATTCTGAGAATTTAGTCAGCAATCAGATATCTCAGAATTCTCTGACACTGCAAATTAAAGCGCTACTACTAGCGAACTACTTTCAGCGTGACTGGAGAGAACTTCCTTAAATTAACCTTTAATGCTAGATTTGCATGAACGCTTTTGTGCGAATAAGTTTGGTTCTCTTTCATGGAAGCCGGAAGTGGGAGATTCCTGGGGTTTTGCCCCATGAATTCAACCCATGCACACGCTCACAAGCTACACTTCGTATTTCTCCCGCAGAGAAATTACAAGGATAGCGCCCACCAATTTGGGCCGCTATTTAACAGTGTTACAGGTAGGAATCAAATGTGTTTCCCGTAAGTAGGGTAACCAGACGTCCTCTTTTGCCCGGACATGCCCTTTTATTAAAGCCTCATACATGTTCACATTGAATTTGCGTTGCGTTTCTCTGGGTCGTTCACAAACTAGTTGGGCTACGCCCTCCCCTACTCAGTTCTGTTCGCTTTGCATTGGTGGAAGTTAGTAGGGGGAGTGGTTAAGTAGAGCCTTCAGATTTGACGGTTTGACTTACTCAGTTACCGTCGTGTTTTGTATTTATTTTTTTACCATTATTGTTTTATAGGGACAAACATTAACAAATTTCTCCTACAGGGGAGCGATCAAGTTCTATCTAGACTATTGAACAGAAAGAAACACTTGGTCATACTTTACAAACATTACCACAGCATTGGCCTAATGCCATAGAAATATTTTCAGCATTGGATTGAATGCCACATAAATATATAATTATGTTTTTGCACGTTTGCAACGTTTAAAAGTTCAGGGTATAAAGTTCAAGTATATGCCTCTGCTTGTATTGCTTAAGCCAATAGCCTTTTGAGGCAGTGTTTTTTTCTGAATATTAGTGTTAAGGGCCAATAATGCTTACTATCATACGTTAGTTACCAGGTCTGTGGACACATTTGTATGCAGTCACATGTAAATAACATGTTATGATGGTGTAGCCATGCATGTTGTTTTATTGTTAATCTGTCAATTTGTTTTTTATTGAAAATACTTTGCATAGATGAATTATCCCCAAACTTGTCATCGTAACACCTTTGAAATAAACATGACTTAACATGGCAGATACCTGTGTATTGTTTATCATATGCGGTAAGAGTGTAACGTTTTCAACTCAGTTCCTTGGTAGAACCTACTTACAGTAAAAATCACTTCTGATGGAAAAAAACATGTGTATGAAAAACACTTTTCTTATCTATTGTTACTATTATATTGTTTAAAATGTACGCATATATTAAAAAAAAATATATAGCGTATAAAAAGTGGCTGGTAAAAAAGATGAGTGGCTGGTGGGCAAAAAAGTTAATTTCCATCTCTGCCCCATACATATCATTGCTTTTGGGCCCCCCAATTTGCCAGAACCGCCACTGATCGCAGTGATTGCAGGGCAGAGGGGAGCGGCAAGGATCCGGAAGGCAAGGAGAAGGGACTGAGGGCCTCTGGTGGACAGGTGGAGAACAGCAGGTCAGAGACTCAAAGGGACTGAGGGCCTCTGGTGGACAGGTGGAGAACAGCAGGTCAGAGACTCAAAGGGGACTGAGGGGCCTCTGGTGGACAGGTGGAGAACAGCAGGTCGGAGACTCAAAGGGACTGAGGGGGCCTCTGGTGGACAGGTGGAGAAAACAGCAGGTCAGAGACCTCAAAGGGGACTGAGGGCCCTCTGGTGGACAGGTGGAGAACAGCAGGTCGGAGACTCAAAGGGTTGCTGAAGGAAAGGACATAGAGCAAGACTTGGACTCCTACCCCGTAGTTTAAACAGGTGCTACTGCAGTCATGCTACATCACAGCGGTTTGAAAAACCATCCAGAATTATGATGGGTAGATCGCTCTCACTCCTTGGGGTCCACATATAGAACAATATATGGATCTATATTTGTTGTTATTATTATGGCGGTTAGTTACAGCGCTAAAATGTTTGAGAGGAGTGGAGGTCAGAACTACAAATCACAGA
>NC_082402.1:21559-26559 GCF_031168955.1 Gadus macrocephalus
CATGTTTCCTTTCATCATGCGTCATTCTATCAAATGATAAATGGACTGCATTTATACCACGCTGTTCTAACCAGTTGCCACTCAAAGCTCTTTACAGTATTTTCTAACATTCACCCATTCATCACACATTCCAGCTGGTCAGGAGCAGTCAGGGTGGGACGCCTCGCTCAGGGACACCTCGACACTCTAGGAGGACCGGGGATCCAACTAGCGACCCTCTGGTTACCAGCCGACCCGCTCTACCTCCGGAGCCTCACGCCGCCCTGTTGACACACATGCAGGTGCGTTATGTAACCAGTGACAGCTGTTTCCCCCGCTCTAACATTTCCTCGCCTCACGTCTCAGTGAAGTGACGGTGGTACTTGGTGTTTGTCCTTCCCGGCCCGGCCGCCTGTTGCTCGACGCGCTCTGCATCGCAGCCTCCTTCTAACTGCTGAGTGGGCCTGAGACGTCTGTGTGTGATGAATCGTAATAAGCTGTAGAGTGCGTTCTGGTTAGGATGGCTCTCAGCTCTCCATAGATATTGTTTATTGAAAAGCCTCTCCTAGTTCTCAACTGTCGCCCCCAAAATGATTTGAGATGTATTTTTTATCACGAAGACAAATTTATTTGGAAGATGTCCGTTTTGTGTGTAACAAATATGGATATTTTCTCTTTGGTGTTTGTATCGGACCATCTATATTTATATTGGATAGCCTAGCCTTAAAAGACTTTGTGTTCGCACGTACGCCTGTCTGTTTTTGTGTGTTTATTTGTTTGTGTGTCTGTTTGCGTGGGTGTGTGTGTGTTCTTGTTTGTGTGCATGCTTCTGTTTGTGTGGGTGTTTGTGTGGGTGAGTGTTTGTGTGTGTTTTGTTTGTGTGTGTATGCGTCTGTTTGTGTGGGTGAGTTTGTGTGTGTGTGAGTTTTTTTGTGTTAGTTAGTGTGGGTGGATGTGAGTCTGTGTGTCTACAAGTACGTGTTCTCGGAGCTCTCGGTTTCCACCTTAGCCTGTCGCTGACTTCATCGTAATACCAGCCTGAAAGAGTTCTAACCCCTGGCTTTGTTTGGTTCCCCTCGTATTTATGTAACAGCGGCACAAAGCAGCACCAGCTCACTCACTCAATAATGCAGGAACTAGATATCCTCATTTGTTTGGCTCTGTAACACTAAACCTCAGTCACAATACCACACTGGGGGCCAGTGGTGGTTATTGTCGAGCAGTGGTCTCTGGTACCACACTGATCACCACTGCCTTCATGTCCTGTTGGAAACACAGCGCTAACACCAAGACACAATCAGGCAGAACTCAAAGTAATGGAATCCATTGAGACATGAATTAACGTTGAAACATAAGTTAATCCACAGGCTTCTTCTTCTACAATAAGTGCCAGGACATACACCATGCAATACGTGCGTAACAGGGTTGTGGGGGTCAAACTCTGTTCGCATCGTCAGGGAGCTGGTTCCTTCTTTCTAAATGTCTCCAAAATAACATAATACTGTTAAAGTCCAGTTTTGGTCGTTTTTGGCAGTAACGGTGTTTTCTAAGCCATTCGGCGATGACGTGACGTTGGGGAGACGTGGTGGAAGGTAGCCTCAGCCTAGTACTAGAACTATGGCGTCTAAGAGGTGGCAAGAACAGCAAATAGCATGTATGACGGCCCACAGCCGTATAATTTCGAACCTGTACATTGAACACATACACAAAGCACACCGTCCACCCGGCGGATGCTGACAGACAGCCCACAACAAGCCAAACATCACCACGGCGGTGTGCTCTCTCTCTCGCTCTCGCACGCCCCGTACACAATCGCTCCAACTAATCCATCTCCAAGGCTAGGCTGCTTCACTAAGACCACAACTAACCACAAGGCCTTCATAACCATGCAGTATGCCGAAGCCGGAAAGGACACACACACAGTCGCACACACTCATCTTATGCAAAACAATCCGGTTTTATCATCAACATTCAGTCACTGCGAAGATTTAAAGACTAGCCTCTTACCATAAGTTAGAATGGACCCAAAGTATGTGATTAATAGTCTGGTTCGGCTTTCGCTTGCTATCCGTTTTTAGTATGACTTTTCAACATTAAGTCTTTCTTGTGTTAGGCGCACATGGCTAATATGCATACGTGCACAGGACTGGCTGGCTCCGCAAGGCAAATAATAGAGAATATTTAATTATCTTTCTATCTGTTCATCTATCTATCTACCTACGCATGTGTCTAGTTTTAATGTGATGTATTTTGTGTATGTCCAGTCAGTCTTGTTGTCTCCCTTGTTCTGTGTGGTCTTGTAGGCTATACTGTGTGAGCCGAATCAACTAAATGAATTCCCGACGATTTGTGTCGTTTGGTATTAATAAAGACTTGACCAGGCTATCTATCTATCTAGGCTATTAATTTACAATTATTCGCCAAAGGCGAAGTGAATGAGCCGAATGTGTGAGCCGACACAAGCGATTCATGGAGCCTGAGGTGAATAATTGGTAATTAAATGTTTTAGTATACTACACGTGAACACTATTAACACACGTGAAGATTATTAGCTGTTTATTTGTTGTTATTAGCGGACATTTTGCGATGAAAACAATATTTAGTTTAAGTTGTCAATCATGGGATATTGCCCAATAGCACGAGACAGCAAACCAATCAAATTGCGCCATTTTAGGAGGTTCAGGTGTAGCCTATACAAACTATGTATATTATCTATGTATCTGTATAATCTGACACTCTCTGACTAGTTTCTACTCTCAAGGGCCTCATACGGCTTTGGTCTGTGTCTCCCACACGTGACGTCATGCAATGCATTCTGGGGGAAATGAGAATCAATAACAAACCGCTAAAATAGAACCTACTGGTTCGTATTACATTCCGTTTTGTGATACCTAACAACATTAAATACAATGGATAACAGTTTAAATCTTTATTACCAACAAGCAAATTGCACAAATTCGTTGGAAAATAAACCCTGCAACACAGCCTTTAATAACTTTAGCCTTTAATAATTGTAGTTCGGTGAGCAAAACACAATTCAGTCGTGTGCGAAGAAGACTCAACACGTATATGACATGCGTTGAAAGGATTTGTCAACGTACCTTCCTGAGACCAAATGACATGTGTTTACATGACTGTTGAGGCTCTGAGCCGACGCTCAGATGTCCATGAGTCAGGTGTACACTCCTGTTTGGTTCCTTACGTCCTACCACACACACATCCCCGCCCGCGGCCAGACATGGGCCTTATAGATGTGGATGTGTGTGTGTGCGTGCATGCGTGTGTGTGTGCTTGTGTGTCCTTCTGTGTGTGTGTGTGTTCTGTGTCTGTGCGTGCATGTGTGTACCTGCGTGTGTGCGTGTACTCAGTTTGTGTGCGTATGCGTGAGTAGGAGCTGTCTGTCCGGGCAGGTTGGCCCCCCGCACTGCCCTCAGTGGGGCCGTCACACACACCGGCCCCCGCACTGCCCTCAGTGGGGCCGTCACACACACCGGCCCCCGCACTGCCCTCAGTGGGGCCGTCACACACTGCGGCCCCCCGCACTGCCCTCAGTGGGGCCGTCACACACACCGGCCCCCCGCACTGCCCTCAGTGGGGTCACACACACTGCCGGCCCCCCGCACTGCCCTCAGTGGGGCCGTCACACACACCGGCCCCCCGCACTGCCCTCAGTGGGGTCACACACACCGGCCCCCCGCACTGCCCTCAGTGGGGCCGTCACACACACCGGCCCCCCCGCACTGCCCTCAGTGGGGCCGTCACACACACCGGCCCCCCGCACTGCCCTCAGTGGGGCCGTCACACACACTGCGGCCCCCCGCACTGCCCTCAGTGGGGTCACACACACTGCGGCCCCCCGCACTGCCCTCAGTGGGGTCACACACACTGCGGCCCCCCGCACTGCCCTCAGTGGGGTCACACACACTGCGGCCCCCCGCACTGCCCTCAGTGGGGCCGTCACACACACCGGCCCCCGCACTGCCCTCAGTGGGGCCGTCACACACACCGGCCCCCGCACTGCCCTCAGTGGGGCCGTCACACACACACCGGCCCCCCGCACTGCCCTCAGTGGGGCCGTCACACACACCGGCCCCCCGCACTGCCCTCAGTGGGGCCGTCACACACACACCGGCCCCCCGCACTGCCCTCAGTGGGGTCACACACACCGGCCCCCCGCACTGCCCTCAGTGGGGCCGTCACACACACCGGCCCCCCGCACTGCCCTCAGTGGGGTCACACACACTGCGGCCCCCCCGCACTGCCCTCAGTGGGGTCACACACACTGCGGCCCCCCGCACTGCCCTCAGTGGGGTCACACACACTGCGGCCCCCCGCACTGCCCTCAGTGGGGCCGTCACACACACCGCTGTGTGTGACGGCCCCACTGAGGGCAGTGCGGGGGGCGCCGTGGGGCCGTCACACACATACACATGTGTGTGTGTGTTTGTCTGTGTGTGTATATGTGTGTGTGTGTGTGTTTATGTATATATGTGTCTGTGTGTGTGTGTGTGTGTGTGTGTGGATATGTATATGTGTGTGTGTGTGTGTGTGTGTGTGTGTTATGTATATGTGTGTGTGTGTCTTTGTGTGTGTGTGGATATGTATATGTGTATGTGTGTGTGTGGATATGTATATGTGTGTGTGTGTCTTTGTGTGTGTGTGTGGATATGTATATGTGTGTGTGTGAAGGAGGTGGGGGGTGTTCCTGCCCCCTGAGCCCGCTGTGATGTCATCAGTAGCGGTGGTCTTCTTCCTCTAGACACTCTGATGGAGCTCTCCCTAAAGACCAGCCTGACACCACCTCCTGTATCCTTTAGAAGGCTGCTTCATGCTTCTATTCACTCAGATCTATTCAGATATCAGATATAGACGCAGATACTCTGTCCCTTTGTTCAACATCTGGCTGCAGACTGAGAGCACCAGAGCAGATGTAAGGTGCTTCACCCTGATCCCAGAACAGCACTATGAGGCCGTTAAGAGATCCAGATATGGGGGACCTGCTTCACCCTGAGGCCTACACC
>NC_082402.1:34059-49878 GCF_031168955.1 Gadus macrocephalus
ACACACACACACACACACACACTGCTGCCTGACAGAGCATAAAGCTGTGCTGAGTCGTTATCTCTAGACAACAGGTAACCTGAGTGTGAACGCTATCATCACACCGATAAGTGGACTGGCTGTGAATGCCTTCTGTCTCTCAATGAAGCACACACAACACACAGGAACACACATGCAACACAAACACAGACGCACACACACCACTATTACCACTCTAGCTGCCACTCTTTGCGAGGAGGTCAGCTGCCCCTGAAGGTCAGGGGTTTGAGGTCAAGGGTCAGCTCCTGCTACCTCTTTTCCTTTGTGTCTGGATGTGTGGATTAGCTGCCGCAAAACACACACACACACACACACACACACACACACACACACACACACACACACACACACACACACACACACACACACAGCTTTATGTGTACATAATTGGGCACGTGTCCACAGGAAAGATCCGTCTCTGACCCGGCTTAATAGAAGAGAGACTCCAGGGGTTTCCATGGCTCAGTCCCTGTCCAACTAGTCCATCACGTGTGTGTGTGTGTGTGTGTGTGTGTGTGTGTGTGTGTGTGTGCACAGTGCACAGTGCACAGTGCACGTGTGTTTGTGTTGTGGAGGTTGGCCAGAGATAGCCACAGAATGTTTGAAATGGTGTTTGTCCTTGACTAAAGATTACAATGAACACACACACACACACACACACACACACACACACACACACACACACACACACACACACACACACACACACACACACACACACACACACATACACCGGTTTGTTTATCGACTGTAAATAGATAGCACACGAAAATGCGCACACAAACACGATCGACATGCCAACTTATAAACATACACACTACAATGCTTTCCAGCACGTTTAACACGGGTGAAACAATTACACTGTGACTGAAATAACCTGCATCACTTTGTCAAGCATCTCCCCGACGAGACTGACCCCTTGTGGATGAGAGGAGTCATTACAACTCACAACCCACTACTACGTCCGTGACAGATTTACCGATAACAAAGTGAGTGTTATGTGGATTTTTCTTTTGTTTCTCAGCGAATATATTATGAATAGTCTCAAAAGAATTCATGTAATTTACATCATCGGAAACATATTGTTTCATTCAGGTTGAACATGTTAGTTTTCCCCGCCACCGGAGGGCCGTTGCTGGGCGACAGAAGTCCCCCATAGGTGCTGGCCCCGCCCTTCTCTCTGGGGCGGACAGGCGTGGGTTGCTAGGCGACCGGCCTCACCTGGTGGGGGAGCCGGGGTTTGTTTGAACAGCAGCCTCTCATTGTTTGAGCCTCTTTCATCGTCTGCTCTGTCATCGTTGCGTGTTGAGCTCCGGTTCCACCTTTTGGTTCAGAGTTGTGGAGACTTCTGGTTGCAGCTGTCTTGATCGGGTGTCGTCGTAATGTTGCAGTTTTGACCTCGCATTTCAACAGGAATGGGCGCACAAGTTCACTTTTACATCAATGTTGGGGGAAAGTGTTGAACTCATAGTTTTTTATTCATTACTGCCTTTAGCTTCTGTCACAAATTAATTTGTCTTCACTTTATTCCTCACCGTCTTTGTCAATTGTGAAACGCTCTGTGATTGTTTATGGATAATGCAGTTTTTCCAAAAATAAATAAATAATCACACACTGCAGGAGACGTATGAACTCATGAACTCATGAACACATGAACACGCTCCTACGGTTCCAGAGCAAGCCCTCTCAGCATGAGTGACACCCCGACCAGCCAACACAGCCTCACGGGATATCAGCCTATAGCCTATGGGTTAGGGTTAGGGTTAACCCTAACCCGCCTTAACTTCCCCCAATCAGGAGAGAGAGAGAGAGAGAGAGAGAGAGAGAGAGAGAGAGAGAGAGAGAGAGAGAGAGAGTGTGTGTGTTCTGGGTGCAGCACAGAGTGTTGTCAGCAGGAGGGATGAGGATGGGAGAGGAGGAAACTCGGTGAGCTCCACATTCTGTTTCACATCTCCATGGAGCAAACACGCCTGCACGCACACCCACATGCACATCTACATTTACATTTAGGGCATACACTTAGAGAGAGAGAGACCAAATGAGGAGGTTACGGCCAGATTCCATGGTTCAAAGGGAGGTCAAGGTTCAGAGTTCACGGGGCTCGTAGGTCAAGACCGCGTTCTACTTCCAGGAGAGACGGACGGTGGTAGATAGAACCGTCTGTCTGCTCAGGGAGGTGGGTGGAGGTCAACTCAAGCACACACACACTAATTAATTCACACACACATAGACACACACACGCATAAAGTCACCTACACAACAGGAAACGTGTTTGCGTTGACAATGAAAAGCATGAGAGTGATGAAGAGGAGGATGAATCCCTGTTCTTTGAGAGCAGGAGCTACCTTAATGAAGAAGAGGAGTCACACTTACAGAGTGTGATGAAGCTGAAGGTCTGTAGGGAGGAAGGGATACTCTGTGTGTGTGTGTTCTATATTGGGCCGCTAGCAGAAGGTGTTGGAATGTTGACTGGAGGCTGGGAAGAGGATAAGGAGGGCCTCCCAGCTTCACACACACACACACACACACACACACACACACACACACACACACACACACACACACACACACACACACACACACACAACACATACATGGATACACACACGATCTGTAAAAAAAGCACACGTGTGCAATAACATTTTAAATGCAGACATTTTCCGAGCATGCAAACACACACACACACACACACACACACACACACACACACACACACGCAGGGCCGGTAGGGTAACTCTCTAACCTCGGACGCAGCGGGGGGTTCCTGAGCACCTGTATTTAAACAGTCAACCGGTCAGTCAGTCATTGAACTCTGGGGCTGTGTACACCAGGCAGACGGACAGACGTCACCACAGGGTTATGAGGTGGTGGACGTTTGTGTTGTGATTCGTTTTGCGTTCCTCCGTGCGTGCGTCCTTTTCGTTGTGTGTCCTTCCACTCGTGTCGATTCGTTTGCGTTATGTGTGTGCCCTTTTAATGACACGCGCACAAACAAACACGCACACACCTAGTGGTCGCATGGTGTGTGTCCATATGGGCTGATCCCCAGGGATGGCTGACTGGGTTACTAGGCGACCAGACCTCTCTGATGTCATTCACCGCTGACACGTTGTCACGCCGAAGGTAACAGCACACCTGTGTGTGTGTGTGTGTGTGTGTGTGTGTGTGTGTGTGTGATTGTGTTAATCTGATACTGTGGTGGTTCCAAACCTTGGGTTCTCGTGATATGTTTGTCGGGTCACGGAAGGTCGGTGATTTATAAGCTGTAAATATTTGATGAAACATTTATTAATGTTAATTTAAAGGGACCTTTACATACCAACAGTGATTACATGATTAGTACCAACTAAGCACACTACTACTCTCCGTCTCTAGGATGTGATGAGTTCATGGGGGGATGCTGATGGGGTACAAATTATGGGTGGGGGAAGAAGATGCTCAAAAGAACGTGCAATGTTCGAGATCGCAAGAATTAGCGCACCAAAAAATCCGAAACCCGTCCAATTTATTTTGGGGTGAACATCTGGATTAAATAATGGATGATATGCAGGTTAAAGTTCAGAGGCTCAGTCCGGTGAACGGTCTTTGAGGAAAGGTTCAAACAAAGCCTGTCTCATTGTCCCAGTGAATGGTAGGCCTGGTTCTCTGTCAGATACAGTCACATTGTAATTACGCAGTGTATAAAAGCAAGGCACTACTTTCCTCTTTCTGCTCTTCTCTGTCTCACCTGCCTTCACCACTCTGTTAGCGTTGGGTGAGTTCAGGAGGTTTGACTGTGAGTTAGTTTTTATGGCTAGCCATGGATCTAAATGCAGGACTCTGAGCTGTGGCCAGCACTCTCCCAGCACGCATCATGTGTTTTTATTCATCGGATAGCGTGCAATCCTGAAGAGAAAACGGTTGTCTT
Source organism: Gadus macrocephalus (assembly GCF_031168955.1). Taxonomy (NCBI): domain Eukaryota; kingdom Metazoa; phylum Chordata; class Actinopteri; order Gadiformes; family Gadidae; genus Gadus; species Gadus macrocephalus. The sequence goes on from NC_082402.1 coordinate 38,006, forward strand.
CAAACAAATCAGTTTTTACATTTTCAACGAACGCACGATTCCCCAGCAGTTGAGTCCACGATCCAGGCTTACTAATGCTACGATCCAGGCTTACTAATGCTACGATCCAGGCTTACTAATGCTACGATCCAGGCCAGCTAATGCTACGATCCAGGCTTTCTAATGCTACGATCCAGGCTTACTAATGCTACGATCCAGGCTAACTAATGCTACGATCCAGGCTCACTAATGCTACGATCCAGGCCAGCTAATGCTACGATCCAGGCTTTCTAATGCTACGATCCAGGCTTACTAATGCTACGATCCAGGCTTACTAATGCTACGATCCAGGCTAACTAATGCTACGATCCAGGCTCACTAATGCTGCGATCCAGGCTAACTAATGCTACGATCCAGGCTCACTAATGCTGCGATCCAGGCTAACTAATGCTACGATCCAGGCTCACTAATGCTACGATCCAGGCTAACTAATGCTACGATCCAGGCTCACTAATGCTACGATCCAGGCTAACTAATGCTACGATCCAGGCTCACTAATGCTACGATCCAGGCTCACTAATGCTGCGATCCAGGCTTTCTAATGCTACGATCCAGGCTAACTAATGCTACGATCCAGGCTAACTAATGCTACGATCCAGGCCAGCTAATGCTACGATCCCGGCTAACTAATGCTGTGATCCAGGCTAACTAATGCTACGATCCAGGCTAACTAATGCTACAATCCAGGCTCACTAATGCCGCGATCCAGGCTCACTAATGCTGCGATCCAGGCTAACTAATGCTGCGATCCAGGCTAACTAATGCTACGATCCAGGCTAACTAATGCTACGATCCAGGCTAACTAATGCTGCGATCCAGGCTAACTAATGCTGCGATCCAGGCTAACTAACGCTGCCCTGCGTCACTTAAACACCAGCTCCACATTATCCCAGGGTATGGGTACTTAGACGCTTCTATTATTTGTCAGGGCCAGAAAGCTTTGTCTGGGACCAGAGGACTACCCCGGCTGGTTGGGGGGGTCTGAAACCAGTTAGACCAGTACCATCATGGTGCCAGCGGTCTTAAATGAAGTGGGACCTTGGATCCTGGCAGGTTTGTCCATCAGCTGTATTGATTATCGTCATGGGGTCGAGTCCCCAGTGTGCTTCTGAGTGTATGGAAAGCAGGGCTGAAGATCTCTGAAACGGGATCCTATTGGGGACACTGCGACCTTTGACCTCCTTCGGGGGAGAGCCGAATGGGGGGGAGGGGTCTAGTATTCTTAGAATGGCGTTTCTCTCAGAGAGGAAAGAGGTGGTGAAATGGATCGATCCATCCTACAGCCCTTCCCGACTGGTCGTTGTTTCGGCGCGCCGGAGAAAAGCATTTGGGAGCGCTGAACCCAGATGAGACTTCAGAACAGATCCCGGCGAGGAGTTCTCGATAGATCGTCGATTGATTGATTGGGTCTGCGCTGGGAGTGGTTCAAACCGGTTCTCCGCTGCGATGGAGATGGAGTCACTGGTATTTCTGTCAGCCTGTTTCCATTCATAATGGGAACGTTGTCTGCTCCCAGCTCAGTGCACGAACCCGCGCAGCGCAGGGCTCTGGGTGACCCTCAGAGGCTCCGGTTAGGGTTAGGGCCTGGGGGAGTGAGGAGGGCTCTGGGTTAGTCTCCACTGCCAGACAGCCTCCTCTCCTCCCCACCCTCCTCCCCCTCCTCCTCCTCTCCTCCTCCTCCTCTTCTCCTCCTCCTTCTCCTCCTCCTCCTGCTCTTCCTCCCCACCCTCCTCCCCCTCCTCCTCCTCCTCCGTCTGTCTCCTCCCCTCCTCCTCCTCCTCCGTCTGTCTCCTCCCCTCCTCCTGCTCCTCCTCCTCCACCTCCTCCTCCTCCTCCTCCGTCTGTCTCCTCCCCTCCTCCTCCTCCTCCTCCTCCGTCTGTCTCCTCCCCTCCTCCTCCTCCGTCTGTCTCCTCCTCCTCCTCCTCCTCCTCCTCCTCCTCCGTCTGTCTCCTCCCCTCCTCCTCCGTCTGTCTCCTCCCCTCCTCCTCCGTCTGTCTCCTCCTCCTCCTCTCCTTCATCAGGGCTTAGGACTTGAGATCTTCTCTGGTTAATTATTAAAGCGTTGCCTCTTGAGACACCCGGACAAAGGTCTGCATACACTGTGTGTGTGTGTGTGTGTGTGTGTGTGTGTGTGTGTGTGTGTGTGTGTGTGTGTGTGTGTGACTGCGTGCTTGTAAGTGTGTATGTATTCAGGTAAATGTGAGTATATCCTGCTTAGATTGGTAGTTTGTCGTGTTTGTGCATGTGTATTTTCGTCACTGTCTTCTTACATGTGTTGATAAAAGTGTGTGTGTGTGTGTGTGTGTGTGTGTGTGTGTGTGTGTGTGTGTGTGTGTGTGTGTGTGTGTGTGTGTGTGTGTGTGTGTGTGTGTGTGTGTGTGTGTGTGTGTGTGTGGATCTGATCATGTCTTGAGGTTGACCCCCCCCCCCCCCCCCTCGTGTGTAAATGCCAAACGCTGACACCACCGGTTTAGCGGAGGGGGTTTGGGGGGGGATGTGATTGGCCCCTGGAGATACGGGATCTGTGTGCCATAGGGGCCAGACAGAGCTACCTAAGGGCCCCCCGTCAGGGGCCAGACAGAGCTACCTAAGGGCCCCCCGTCAGGGGCCAGACAGAGCTACCTAAGGGCCCCCCGTCAGGGGCCAGACAGAGCTACCTAAGGGCCCCCCGTCAGGGTACAGACAGAGCTACCTAAGGGCCCCCCGTCAGGGTACAGGGTACAGACAGAGCTACCTAAGGGCCCCCCGTCAGGGTACAGGGTACAGACAGAGCTACCTAAGGGCCCCCCGTCAGGGTACAGGGTACAGACAGAGCTACCTAAGGGCCCCCCGTCAGGGGCCAGACAGAGCTACCTAAGGGCCCCCCGTCAGGGTACAGGGTACAGACAGAGCTACCTAAGGGCCCCCCGTCAGGGTACAGGGTACAGACAGAGCTACCTAAGGGCCCCCCGTCAGGGTACAGGGTACAGACAGAGCTACCTAAGGGCCCCCCGTCAGGGTACAGGGTACAGACAGAGCTACCTAAGGGCCCCCCGTCAGGGTACAGACAGAGCTACCTAAGGGCCCCCCGTCAGGGGCCAGACAGAGCTACCTAAGGGCCCCCCGTCAGGGGCCAGACAGAGCTACCTAAGGGCCCCCCGTCAGGGGCCAGACAGAGCTACCTAAGGGCCCCCCGTCAGGGTACAGACAGAGCTACCTAAGGGCCCCCCGTCAGGGTACAGGGTACAGACAGAGCTACCTAAGGGCCCCCCGTCAGGGGCCAGACAGAGCTACCTAAGGGCCCCCCGTCAGGGTACAGACAGAGCTACCTAAGGGCCCCCCGTCAGGGTACAGACAGAGCTACCTAAGGGCCCCCCGTCAGGGGCCAGACAGAGCTACCTAAGGGCCCCCCGTCAGGGTACAGACAGAGCTACCTAAGGGCCCCCCGTCAGGGTACAGGGTACAGACAGAGCTACCTAAGGGCCCCCCGTCAGGGTACAGACAGAGCTACCTAAGGGCCCCCCGTCAGGGGCCAGACAGAGCTACCTAAGGGCCCCCCGTCAGGGTACAGACAGAGCTACCTAAGGGCCCCCCGTCAGGGTACAGACAGAGCTACCTAAGGGCCCCCCGTCAGGGGCCAGACAGAGCTACCTAAGGGCCCCCCGTCAGGGTACAGACAGAGCTACCTAAGGGCCCCCCGTCAGGGGCCAGACAGAGCTACCTAAGGGCCCCCCGTCAGGGGCCAGACAGAGCTACCTAAGGGCCCCCCGTCAGGGGCCAGACAGACGCTCGTTGAGACCGTCCACACGGACGCTTTGAGAAGAGGCTGGGGGCCACTCAGAGCCCCGGGAGACCCCTGATTAATGAGTTGGTACAGTCCTATTCTCCGCACGCATGCATACACACACACACACACGCACATAGACTGACACGTGCACACATACTGACCCCTGACGCTGTACTGTACTCTACTGTACTCTACTGTACTGCACAGTGTATCTAGTACACCCTGAGGCTGTACTCTACTGTACTCTACTGTACTGCACAGTGTATCTAGTACACCCTGAGGCTGTACTCTACTCTACTGTACTCTACTGTACTGCACAGTGTATCTAGTACACCCTGAGGCTGTACTGTACTCTACTGTACTGCACAGTGTATCTAATACACCCTGAGGCTGTACTGTACTCTACTGTACTCTACTGTACTGCACAGTGTATCTAGTACACCCTGAGGCTGTACTCTACTCTACTGTACTCTACTGTACTCTACTGTACTGCACAGTGTATCTAGTACACCCTGAGGCTGTACTGTACTCTACTGTACTGTACTGCACAGTGTCTCTAGTACACCCTGAGGCTGTACTCTACTCTACTGTACTCTACTGTACTCTACTGTACTGCACAGTGTATCTAGTACACCCTGAGGCTGTACTGTACTCTACTGTACTCTACTGTACTGCACAGTGTATCTAGTACACCCTGAGGCTGTACTCTACTGTACTCTACTGTACTCTACTGTACTGCACAGGGTATCTAGTACACCCTGAGGCTGTACTCTACTCTACTGTACTCTACTGTACTGCACAGTGTATCTAGTACACCCTGAGGCTGTACTGTACTCTACTGTACTCTACTGTACTGCACAGTGTATCTAGTACACCCTGAGGCTGTACTCTACTCTACTGTACTCACTCTACTGTACTGCACAGTGTATCTAGTACACCCTGAGGCTGTACTCTACTCTACTGTACTCACTCTACTGTACTGCACAGTGTATCTAGTACACCCTGAGGCTGTACTCTACTGTGTGCACTTGTTTGAGAGTTGGTGTGTATTTGTTTGTGCATGTATGCGCGTGCGTGCGTGCAGTGTGTTTAGGTGTGTAAGTGTGTGTGGGTGGCTGTGTGTGTGTGTGTGTGTGTGGCTAGAATAAACCTGATGCTGTATTGTACTGTGTGAGGCACGGTGCAGTGCAGCTCACTGCAGTGTATCTAACGCACCCTGATGCAGTATGCTTCTGTGTGCTGTACTGCTCACTGCAGTGTATCTAACGCACCCTGATGCAGTATGCTTCTGTGTGCTGTACTGCTCACTGCAGTGTATCTAACGCACCCTGATGCAGTATGCTTCTGTGTGCTGTACTGCTCACTGCAGTGTATCTAACGCACCCTGATGCAGTATGCTTCTGTGTGCTGTACTGCTCACTGCAGTGTATCTAACACACCCTGATGCAGTATGCTTCTGTGTGCTGTACTGCTCACTGCAGTGTATCTAACGCACCCTGATGCAGTATGCTTCTGTGTGCTGTACTGCTCACTGCAGTGTATCTAACGCACCCTGATGCAGTATGCTTCTGTGTGCTGTACTGCTCACTGCAGTGTATCTAACGCACCCTGATGCAGTATGCTTCTGTGTGCTGTACTGCTCACTGCAGTGTATCTAACGCACCCTGATGCAGTATGCTTCTGTGTGCTGTACTGCTCACTGCAGTGTATCTAACGCACCCTGATGCAGTATGCTTCTGTGTGCTGTACTGCTCACTGCAGTGTATCTAACGCACCCTGATGCAGTATGCTTCTGTGTGCTGTACTGCTCACTGCAGTGTATCTAACGCACCCTGATGCAGTATGCTTCTGTGTGCTGTACTGCTCACTGCAGTGTATCTAACGCACCCTGATGCAGTATGCTTCTGTGTGCTGTACTGCTCACTGCAGTGTATCTAACGCACCCTGATGCAGTATGCTTCTGTGTGCTGTACTGCTCACTGCAGTGTATCTAACGCACCCTGATGCAGTATGCTTCTGTGTGCTGTACTGCTCACTGCAGTGTATCTAACGCACCCTGATGCAGTATGCTTCTGTGTGCTGTACTGCTCACTGCAGTGTATCTAACGCACCCTGATGCAGTATGCTTCTGTGTGCTGTACTGCTCACTGCAGTGTATCTAACGCACCCTGATGCAGTATGCTTCTGTGTGCTGTACTGCTCACTGCAGTGCAGTTCATTCCCTTGCTGTCAGGGGTTAACAGCTTGCATCAGAAGACTCTGCCGCTGCTGACATCTGGCCTGGGATCGGGGTTAGATACACGCTGAATTAATCCCCCTTACTTATGACACATGTTGTGTAAGTAGTGCGCAACATGTGATTATAGAAGAAAAACGACTTCAGTTGAGCATAAGATAGAAAGACAACTCTTTCCTCATGACAGGGCGCTGGGTTTAAATTATAACGTTCTACGGATCCTGCGTTCTTATTTATTCTGCATGAATCATTTAAATATGAATGAATGCACCGAGTGTCATGTCTTCACGGCGGGGGGAATATCTTCAGTGGAGGTACCGGGAAACACATCACTGAATGAATGCTCAGCCTGTGGGCTTGGTGAATTCAAATGATGTGGTAATGGATACGCAGACCAACCAGTTAGGGCCAACCTGCAACGCACTCCCAGGGGGAGAGACGTGTTGCTTCTCTCTAGACACCCTGTTCTACACTGTTCATTTCTGTTATCCTTTTGCTCTCGCTCTCTCTATCGCTCTCGTTCGCTCAGGTGTTTTCCCCCAGGGGATGGAAAAGAAACAGATATTGAGGGAGGGAGGGAGAGGTGGAATGAAACCAGAGAGGTTAGAGGAAACTGAGGGATGAAAAGGAAGGAGATTTGGAGAGAGAGAGAGAGAGAGAGAGAGAGAGAGAGAGAGAGAGAGAGAGAGAGAGAGAGAGAGAGAGAGAGAGAGAGAGAGAGAGAGAGAGAGAGAGAGAGAGAGAGAGAGAGAGAGAGAGAGAGAGAGAGAGAGAGGTTGGAGGGTTGGGCCAGCTCATGTTTCAGCAGCGTGGCTTGAGGTTGGGTGTACTCTCTCACTCACACACACACTCTCACACATGCACACACTCTCACACACAGACACACCTACAAACAGTCCCACAACTGTCACACTCCAGCATACGGGCTCCACTGGGCTGCAGGGCAGAGTGCACTCATACGGACGCTGACACGGCTTTCAGTTTGAATTTTGGACCTATCACAGCCACTGCTGACCGGAGGACTAATCCCCTCCAGGTGAGCTCGTTAACCCTAACGAGGCCAGGTGGCGGACTCCCACCTCGTTCACTTTACGCTTTCACTGCTTTCTTCAGGATTGACCTGCCTGGATTACCTGCTCCTCTCCCCAGGGATACTTGATCGAGGATCTATTGGTGGTGACTTCATAGTTTAGGTTAGGGTTAGGGCTAACCACTCCACAGCTGATGCATGTTTACTTTAACCAGAGAGGGGGGGGGGATCATCACACACGCACAGCTGTGATGAAAGGCTGTCATCCTGACTTCAATGTATTGTGTTCCGATTAGGGAAGGCCCCCCCCCTCCTCCCTTTCTCCACGCGCTCCAAGTGTGTGTGATTCAAGTGTGTTCGCCTTTGCGTGTCTGTGTGGAGCAGTGCTTGCCCGTGTGCGCTCCAAGTGTGTGCGCTCCAAGAGTGTGTGCGTTCCCGCCTGTCTTTGTGGAGCGCTGCCTCTCCAGATCTCCGGATCGTCTAATTGGCACACTGGGGTTTGGGAGGCTGTGAGGCTGAGAAGACAAAGGAGGAGAGGAGAGGAAGACAGAGGAGGAGAGGAGAGGAAGACGGAGGAGGAGAGGAAGACGGAGGAGGAGAGGAAGACGGAGGAGGGGGAGGAGAGGAGAGGAAGACGGAGGAGGAGAGGAGCGTCTTGACCGGGAGAGGACGGACTGAAGGGGAGACGGAGAGAGAGAGAGAGACCGTCCCTGGTGACTGGTCATGACCAGGAACTAGAGGAACCAGAGGAACCAGAGGAACCAGACCAGAGGAACCAGAGGAACCAGAGGAACCAGAGGAACCAGAGGAACCAGAGGAACCGAGTGGCAGAGCTTCTGGAGAGATTCAAATGTGAAGCACACTGGAGCCTCACATGTGACGCCCGCTATCCAATCAGCATGAAGCCCTGGCGTCAAACCGTGTGTCCTGAGAGTGGACTTTAACCCTGAACAACAACTTTAACGGATTTATCACCTGAGCGGCTGGAGTCACTCGGGATCAACAAACACGCCCCCCTGCTGAGTCCAGGCAGCTTCCTGTTTGGGGGGGGGAACCGGATTGAACCGGGGGGGAGCTGGGGAGATGAGGGGGGACGGGGACCGGCCCGCGGGGGGCCTGACCCGGGCCCTCAGCGGGGGGGACGGGGACCGGCCCGCGGGGGCCTGACCCGGGCCCTCAGCGGGGGGGGACGGGGACCGGCCCGCGGGGGGCCTGACCCGGGCCCTCAGCTGGCTGAACGTCTCCACGCTCTCCAGCCAGACGCGCCGTCTGTTCCGCAGCCAGAGCGAGCTCCGCCCCCATCCCGGGCGCCGGACGCCGCGTGGCGCGCTCGCAGTCGCAGTCGCGCTCGCCACACCCCCCGCCACGCCGTGGGGACGGGGGGCCGGAGGGGGGGGGACAGCGATGACAACGATGACGACTGGGTGTACGAACCCCAGCACAGAACAGGTGAGAGAGAGGCGTACAGCCACCCGCCCAAACCCACGAGAGAGAGAGAGAGAGGAGAGAGAGAGAGAGAGAGAGAGGGGGAGAGGGAGAGAGAGACGGGAGGTCCGACACAGAGATAGAGTAAAGAGAGAGAGAACAGGCGTGTGGGAGGTAGAAATAAGCCGACAAGGATGTCCTACGCACCAACCCAAAAATGCATGAAATTCGAGCAGGAGGAAACGGATCAGAGTGAAGGAAGAGAAGCGAGGGGGGAGAGATGGAGGACGAGCCAGTGGTGTGAATGGTGCCAATGCCAGGGTCAGAACGTCACATTGTCGACACCCTGAGACCAGCTGATTGGTCAGTGGGCGTACCCTCGGTGTGGCACCAATTAGCCAAACGCAACTTCTCCGCGCTCGGTCTGGAGTTAATCAGGCCATTTAGCGTCTGTTTACATCTGGGATAACCGGTTAATATCGGATTAAAGTGAGCCAGAGAATCGCCCATGTGCTCGTCAAGCTCGCTCGTTTGGTGCAAAACGTAGCAAAACGTTTCGCTGCGTCCTCTTTGAATTTTTCATACAACTTGAATAATTATCCCTCTTGCTTAGGGGGTCTATGCCAACGTTGGTATCTCACTCTGTCTATTTGTCTCGTTGTCTCTCTCTCCGTCTCTTTGTCTCTCTCTCTCTCTCTCTCTCTCCGTCTCTTTGTCTCTCTCTCTCTCTCTCTCTCTCTCTCTCTCTCTCTCTCTCTCTCACTTCCCATTCCCTCAGTGTCTCTTTATCAAGAAGCCTATAAAGGGCTCGTCTGTTTGCATGATGAGAATAAGGCGTACATCGGCCCCACCGTCTCCCGTGGCCAGGGCCCTTCTTGGCTTCCTGCCCCCCCCCAATATGGGGGGTCTTTGCCTGTCTGGGGGGTCAAACAGGGGCTGGTCTGGACAGGAAGTGGGTAATGCGATCACGGACACAAGGAGGTCATGAGATTGAAGTCACGGGCTGGTGGCGGGCAGGTCACATGGTTCGGTGCCAGTGTGCGTTTGTGTCCTATTGTACTGCGGGGCGGTGTGCAACGCACACAGTGTGTCACTGTTGTTGTCCCCGGACCGCGCTGCTCGCTGGAGGCTCTCCCGGCCAATCATATCCTCTTGTTTGGAAGTTCAGCCGTCTTGCCTAAGGTAAGGGTCTAAGGTAAGGGTCTTCTTGTCTCAGGAGGGCCCTCTTCGGAGTTTACCGTTTTTCGGCCCCACCATCGTTAAAGATTGGTTTGTTCGTGATCAGTCGTGGAAGCGTTTTGGTCATTTGATGTCGTGTGTGTGTGGGTGTGTGACGGATGCTCGGAACACACACACCTGCGACGCGTGTGACGGATCGATCGGGGTCACATGTGTTGGAAGCCGAGCCGAGTGGTGGAATCGGACTCCAGGTATTGTCTGAGGGAGACGGCGTTCAGCTGCCTGACCCTGATGTCACGGCCTCCCTGTTGGAAGGCTCCGGTCAACAGCCCTCTGCTGGACACGGTGCTCGCTTGATGTGATCGGGGAAGGAAAACATTCTGCAAGCTCCTACAATGTATTTTAAATGGTTTTTGCATATGCAAATGAGTGTTTGTCATCAGTGAGTCGATGAAGGCAGACAGATGGTGGTGTCCGATTGTGTTGGCCTAACTTTGAATTCGAGTGGCAAAGACGTAGTTTATGGGGAACTGTCGGCTTAGACAGACACACACATACACACACACACACACACATACACACACACACATACACACACACTGACAAACACACACTGACAAACACACACATACACACACACACATACACACACACTGACAAACAGACAGCCAGATAGAGAGAGCCTACAGTTTGTAGCTTTACAGCCCGAGTGTGACTGTGCTAAACGCGAGAGACACCAGACTCAAGTCATGCCCCCATTTTGCGACACAATTCATTCTCCCCGAAGTCCAATTGACCTCCCCCTCATCCGACCTTAGAACAGACCGCTGGCTCTGCTTGACTGGGTTGGCTCGTGGTCCTTTCCCTCTGGTTGTTTTTCCAGAACCTCAGGCTCCCCGTCGTGCAGGAGCTGAACTAGTCTCCCCGTCCCGGCAGCTGCCTACGTAGACACTGTGTTCATGTCAACATCGCTTTGGTTTCATCATGCACTGTGACGCCACCAGCAAGTTATAACATGCATTAAGCTACGTAGCTGGGGGAGGGGTGTGTGTGTGTGTGTGTGTGTGTGTGTGAATGCTTGTGTAGTCCATGTTATTCGTCTGATCCTTATCTGCTTAATGTAAGAAGATTCAGCAAATGTTCCAATCTGCCATTGATTATGAACTTCTCCTCCATGTTTTGAACAGACATTAGTCTTAAGTCCTCGCTTGCCCGTTGGGTGTGCCTGTGTGCACTCGCACAAGTATGTGTGGGTGTGTGTCAATGTGTGTGTGTTTGCATATTTCTGTTGACGTGTGAGTGTAAACTGTCAAATTCATTAGTAAAAGAGTCATTTAATAGCGTCATGTAATAGTTTAATAGTCGTCATATCATCTTACCAAGGTTCGACATGCAGGCCATAATAAACAACACAAAATCTGAGCTGGCTATTACAGGCCAATGAGGCCATGTTATGTTCACGTCATTAGAAACCAGTTCAAAGTTCCTCTTTAAATACATGAGAAACCCACGCTGGTTGTTTAGCTTATAAGTGTACAAGTTTAGATTTTAACACTTCTGCATTCGAACGTCCAGGTGCGACGCGAGTCTTGACTCACTCAGTCTGTATAAATTATACTGGCTATGAGTCTGCAGTCAGTGTCGTAGACAGGTCAAATGTTAAGCTATACCACACACACACACACACACACACACACACACACACACACACACACACACACACACACACACACACACACACACACACACACACACACACACACACACACAATACAGAGGAAGTGTCTCATATAAACACTGAGGGCTCGGGCCTCATGTATTTTTAACATCTGGCCCCGGCAGCTGCGGGCCGGTCGGTCGGGCCCCGTGTGCAGACCCAGAGTCCGTCGGCCCCTGGTGTAAATATAGGCCGTAATGAGGGCCTCGGAGCCCGGCTGGCTTCTAAACAGGCAATTTTCCTGCGGTCTCCGAGGTGAGCCGCTGGGTGTTTGCCTTGGTTGCCAAGGTAACGCGACATGTGCCACGCGTCGTCCAATCGGATGCAGTGTTTTTTTTCCGGAACCTCGTTAAGTTTCATGAAATTTCGTTAAGTTCGAGGATCAGAGTTTCTCTCAGATCTGGGTTACGAATACTAAATGATTGCCGCTCTCAACCAGGAATTCGGTTTCCTTCTTCGGTCAAGTTGTGAAGAGGAGGA